>NC_092740.1:97479008-97669008 GCF_047496795.1 Chiloscyllium punctatum | reverse complement strand
TCCTTAACGGTATTTGCTATACTTCCTCGAGGAATTCACTGAATTCCAGCTGTCTATATTCATCATATCCCTCCTTCTTTTTCTTGACCAGCACCTCAATTTCCCTAGTCATCCAGCATTCCCTACACCTACATGCAACAAGTTTGAGAGCTAGCTGAAGCCCAGGCTCTTTACACTGCTGCAGGTTCAAATTAGTATGAAGCAGAAATAATTGGATCAAAGGTAAGTTGTAATATAAAATTTCATAAGATAATCATCAAACACTGAATTTCAATGTAGGAATTGGAGTCGCATGGTGTGGTTTAAGGGTGCATGGGACCAGCAGCATGTCGGGAACCTGTTTATCATGTATGGGGCTTTTCTGTGACACTAATTTATCCAAGATATGAGAATAACAGTTGAGTTTCCCAAGCAATATCAGAGGCAATCATTTTCTTCTGTAAAAGGAAGGATCTTTGGATAAAGGGATATTAGCAGGAGTCAGAATTGTTGAACTGCATATTGATTCCTGAGGTTATAATCACTATAGGGATGGAAAATACAACTCGGAATTAAGGCTGTATATCCCCCAAACCTTCACCAAACACCCATATTTCTACATTTCTCTTGAATTAAATATCATTGTTAGGGCTCAACCAAACCTGTGGAGGTCCTGTTGTGTGATCTGAGGGATTGAGTTGAAGTGATGCATCCCTAGGAGGAACAATCCAATTTCTCAAACCTAGAAGTGAATGAGGAATAGGAATGTGAGCTCCCTTGAATGTGAATAAAGGGACCCAAGGGAGCAGAAAATGTGAATAACAATTATGTTCAGATGGTCAACTCCATACTATAGTAAAACTTGAAATCAGAGCTTTTGACCCATACCAGAAGCATTACCTACTGAGCTACACAACCTCTTTTGGAAGTTCATGTATTGCACATGATTGACATTACCTTCACGAATGCTTTCTATTGCCTCAAAAAAACTCAAACAAGCTAAGTAAATAAAAGTTGCCTTTAAAAAATTCATGCATGCATTTATCCGAGTAGCTGCCTCTGATTATTGTTAAATTTTCCCTAACACCCAAGTTAAACTGACAAGCCTGTGCTTTGAACAAGGGTGTAACATGTATCTCCTGTCCTCTGAAACCACACCTGTATCTAAGGAAGATTGACAATGAGGTGAATGCCTCTGTAATTTCCACATTATGAATGCTAAAGTCCTTCAGGGAAGGAAATCTGCCATTTTCACGTGGCCTATATGTGACTCCAGATTCACAATATCCTGTTTGACTCTTAATTGCCTTCTGAAATGGTCCAGCAGGCCAGTCAGTTGCATCAATCGCTATAGTCTCAAAGAAATTAAACTGGGTGGATCACCTGGAAATGACTGAGGCACCTGAAAAGACAACAGCAGAAACAGATCTGTCAACTCTGCAAACCTCCTTACTAACATTTGGAAGCTAGTGTCATAATTCGGAGAGCTGTCTCAGGAACTAGTCAAGCAACAGCCTAGCATAGTCACACTGGCAGAATCATACCTTACAGATAATGTCCCAGACACCATCATCACCATCCCTGTAGCACTGGCTGCGGTGGCAGCACAGTAGTATACAGTGAGGAGGGTGTTGTTCTGGGAGTCCTCAACATTGACTCCGGACCCAATGATGTCTCGAGGCTTCAGGTCAAAAATGGGCAAAGAAACCTCCTGCTGACTGCCACGTACCATCCTCCCTCAGCTGATCAATCAGTACTCCTCCACATTAAACAAAACTTTGAGGAAGCACTGAGGATGACAAGAGCACAAAATTTACTCTGGGTGGGGGATTTCAATGACCACTACCAAGAGTGTCTCAGCAGTAATATTACTGATTTGTCTGGTAGGGTCCTAAAGGATGTAACTGCTAGACTGGGAACCAACAAGAGGGAAAAAACATACTTGACCTCATCCTTACCAATCTGCCAGTTGCAGATGCATCTGTTCATGACAGTATCAGTAAGAGCGACCACTGTACAGTCCTTGTGGAGATGAAGTCTCACTTTCAAATTGAGGATAAACTCTATCATGTTGTGTGGCACGATCACCACGCTAAATGGGTCAGATTTTGAAAAAATCAAGCAACCCAAGTCTGGATATCCATGAGGTGCTGTGAGCCATCAACAGCTGCAGAATTGTACACAGCACGATCTTAACCTCATGTTCTGGCATATCCCCCACTCAACCATTACCATCAATCTAGGAGATCAATCTTTGGTCAGTGGAGAGTGCAGGAAGACACGCCAGAAGCAGCACCAGACATAACTAAAGATGAGGTTCCATCCTGGTGAAGCCACCAAACAGGACTACTTGCATGCCAAACATTATAAGCAGCAAGTTATAGATAGAGCTAAGCGATTCGACAACCAATAGATGAGATCTAAGCTCTGCAGTCCTGCCATATCCAGTTGTGAATAGTGGTGGACAATTAAACAATTCACTAGAGGAGGAGGGGGCACCATAAATATCCCCATCCTCAATGACAGAAGAGCCCAGCACATCAGTACAAAAGATAAGGCTGAAGCTTTTGCAAGGAGAAAGTAAGGACTGCAGATGCTGAGGATCAGAGCTTAAAAATGTATTGCTGGAAAAGCGCAGCAGGTCAGGCAGCATCAAAGGAGAAGGAGAATTGACGGTTCGGGCATAAGCCCTTCTTCAGGAAGCTTTTGCAGCAATGTTCAGCCAGAAGTGCCAGGTGGATGATCCACCTCGGCCTCCTGCAGTCATCCCCAGCATTACAGATACCAGTCTTCAGTCAATTCGATTTGCTCCACATGATAGCAAGAAATGGTTGTAGACACTGGATGCTGAAAAGGCTCTGACCCCTGACAACATTCCTGCAATAGTACCGAAGACCTGTGCTCCAGAACATGCTGCTCCCATGGCTAAGCTGTTCCAGTACAGTTACAACACTGGCATCTTCCTGACAATGTAGAAAATTGCCCAGCTATGTCTTGTACATTAAAAGCAGGACAAATCCAACCTGGCCAATTACCACCACATCAGTCTACTCTTGATTATCAGTAAGGTTATGGAAGGTGTCATCAACAGTGCTATTGAGCAGCACCTGCTTAGCAATAACCAAACTAGGCGTAAGCCTAGTTTGGGATCAACCAGGGCCACTCAGCTCCTGATCTCATTACAGCCTTGGTTCAAACATGGACAAAAGAGCTGAATTCCAGAGATGAGATGAGAGTGACAGCCCTTGACATAAAGACTGCATTCAGCCAAGTGTGGCATCAAGCAACCCTAGCAAAACTGGAATCAATGGGTATCAAGGGGAAAACTCTCCAGTGGTTGGAGTCATACCTGACACAAAGGAAAATGGTCATGGTTATTGGAGATCAGTCATCTCAACTCCAGGATATCTGTACAGGAGTGCCTCAGGGTAGGGTCCAACCATCTTCAGCTGCTTCATCAATGACTTTCCATCTATCATAAGATCAGGAGTGGGGATGTTAGCCGATGATTACACAATGTTCAGCATTATTCATAACTCCTCGGATACTGAAGCAGTCCATGTCCAAATATAAGAAGATCTGGACAACATCCATTCTTGGGCTGACAAATGGCAAGTAACATTTGCAAAACACAAATGTCAGGCAGTGACCATCACCAATAAGAGACAATCTAACCACTGCCTCTTGATGCTACCATCACTAAATCCCCCACTATCAACATCCTGGAGGTCATCATTGACCAGAAACTCAACTGGACTCACCACATAAACATAGTGGCTACAAGAGCAGGTCAGAGGTGAGGAGTACTGTGGCAAGTAACTCACCTCCTAACTCCCCAAAGCCTGTCCACCATCTACAAGGCATAAATCAGGAGTGTGATGGAATACTCCCCATTTGCCTGGATGAGCACAGACCCAGCAACACTCACGAAGCTTGACACCATCCAGACAGAACAGCCTGCTTGATTGGCAATACATCTATAAGCATCCACTCCTTTCGCTATTGATGCTCAGCAGCTGTAGTGTGTACTAACTACAATATGAACTGCAGAAATTCACTGAAGATCCTGAGACAGCACCTTCCAAACTCATGACCACTTCCACCTAAAAGGACAAGGATAGCAGATATATGAGAATACCACCACCTTCAAGTTTCCCTCAAAGCCATTCACCATCCTGACTTGGAAATATATCATCATTCCTTCACTGTCACTGGGTCAAAATCCTGGAAATCTCTCCCTAACAGCATTGTGGGTCAACCACAGCAGGTGGACAGCAACAGTTCAAGAAGATAGCTCACTAACACCTTCTCAAGGGCAACTAGGGATTGGCAGCCAGTGATGCCCATATCTCACAAATGAATATTTTTTTTTTAAGTTCATTTCCATTAGTTTGATTGGATACATCTTATTGCTCTGGTATCTTATAAACTTTAAGCATGGTCAGCTTATCTCAAATCCCTTCCTAATCAATCTGAAACACACCAGGTGTCTATGCCTACAGAAATCTCTTAGATTCCCTTTTCTGTTGGCTGTCCATCAAGTTCCCCATTCTGGAAATCTGCCTTTTTCCTGATGAAGGGCTTTTGTCCGAAACGGCAATTTTCCTGCTCCTCGGATGCTGCCTGACCTGCTGTGCTTTTCCAGCACCACTCTAATCTTAACAATAAAAACACCTCATCTCCTTGACAGATAGACTGATCCAATACAGTTTTGCCTGAAGATGTTTGACCCAATTTAATTGAGCCAAACACATTCTCACCCCAGTGAAGTTGGCCTTCCCCTAATTAATTATTTTGACTCTGGATTACTCCTTATTAGTTTCATAGCAACCAAACTTTCAGATCATTGCCCCTAAATGTTCCTCTGCAGCTATATGATCCAATTGACTCACCTCATTCCCCAGAAACAAATGCAATAATGTCTCAAAAGTATTTAAAAAGTATAAAAGCTGCTCAGAGTAAAACATGTTGTACAGAAAGCTTTATCTATTGCATATTCTGTAATTTATGATTTAAAATGTTTTGCTCTCAGGCTGCATGCCAGGTGTGGAGTGCATTTGCTTCTTGTGGAAACTGGTACAATTGTTCCTATTAAATTTTCTTGCAAGTTCCAGAATATTAAAAGTTAAATGTTGTTACTGTGATTTTGTTTACAAATGTTATCAGTAAAGTATAGTTTTGAAAATAAAAGCAGTGCCTCCTTTTGTCTTTGGGCAAAAACACCTCAATACTCATGGAAACTTGTAAATAAAAACAAAAAGATGCTGGAGAAATTCAGCAAGGGCAAGTAGCATCTGTGAAGAGAGATACATAATTAAACTTGAGTCCAATATGACTCTTGGCCCTCTCAGCTTTTATAATTCTTGCAAATGTTTGTAATTTACTTCCAAATTGGTTCCGCTATACCTGTCCCATTAGTTGGTGGCCTGTTGAATACACCCAGTCATGTAATTGTATCTCTTAGCTCAATCCAACACTGCTATCCCTACAGTTTTCTTTTCTTCTTGACTTTTAGTGAACACCAAGTGCCACTCATCACCACAACATCAAAATGGCTGCTCCTGGTGTTGTTGATATTAATACTATTCTTGTTCCTTAATGGACTAGTCTTTCAGAAAACTCTCGTAACTTTGGCATAAGGAGAGCTTTGCAGGTTGACAGAGCTGGAGTTTGACTATCGGCCAGAGAGTTAGCCTCAGCCTTTGGATTACCAGCCCAGTGACAATACAAATACACCACTGCCTCCATAGTGTTTTCTTTGCCTATGTGACAACAATCATTGCACTTAAGAGCAATTTAATTCAGATGAAGTCTTTTGAATTCTGCTTACAAAACATATAAATGCAAATTTCTCTTTTTTCTGAAATGATATATAGGTTTCACTGGGCACATAATTTTTCTACAGTTAATTTTCCTTCAGTAATTGTACTCCAAGGTTAATAACCTTCTGTGAATGTCACACTGTACTATTTCAGCTGTCAGTTCGATTGCCAGCTTACCTCATAAACCTGGAATAGACAAAAACAGCAGTGCCTCAGCCAAATATATTCAGTTCAGGATTTCAGTGTTTGATACCTCATTGCTCAGTAGCCTTAATATATTCAGTTGTTGAGTTCCATGTATGATTCAAGATCTGTCCTGAATTAGGTGACCCCAGTTTACAGAAGGTTATTACAAATTGATCTCAGGAACCCTGAGTTAAGGAAGAGAGATGGGCCAATGGGCTGAGGAGAAGCAGATGGAGTTTAATTTAGATAAATGCTTGCTGCTGTATTTTGTAAAAGCAAATCAGAGCAGGATTTATACACTTAATGGTAAGGTCCTGGGGAGTGTTGCTGAACTAAAAGACCTTGGAGTGCAGGCTCATAGTTCCTTGAAAGTAGAGTTGCAGATAGATAGGAAAGTGAAGAAGGCATTTGGTATGCTTTCCTTTATTGGTCAGAGCTTTGAGTAAAGGAGTTCGGAGGTCATGTTGTAGCTGTACAGGACATGGATTAGGCCACTTTTGGAATATTGTGTGCAACTCTGGTCTCCTTCCTCTCGGAAGGATGTCGTGAAACTTGAAAAGGTTCAGGAAAGATTTATACAGATGTTGCCAGGGTTGGAGGATTTGAGTTACAGGGAGAGGTTGAATAGGCTGGGGCTAATTTCCCTGAAGTGTCGGAGGCTGAGGGGTGACCTTATAGAGGTTTATAAAATCATGAGGGGCATGGATAGGATAAATACACAAGATCTTTTCCCTGGGATGGGAGAGTCCAGAACTAGATAGTGTAGGTTTAGCGTGAGCAGGAAAGATATAAAAAGAATCTAAGGGGCAACATTTTCATGCAGAGAGTGGTACGTGTATGAAATGAGCTGCCAGAGGAAATGGTGGAGGCCGGTACAATTACAACATTTAAAAGGCATCTGGATGGGTATATGAATAGGAAGGGTTTAGAGGGATATGGGCCAAGTGCTGGCAAATGGGACTAGATTAGATTAGAATATCTGGTTGGCATGGACGGGTTGGACTGAAGGATCTGTTTCCGTGCTGTACATTTCTATGACTCAATGACTCTAAATGTTGGCTAGATTTCACTCTCCTAAATCTTAACCAGTGATTCCCTGTATTAAGTATGCATGGCTGAATTAGGTTGAGGAATGGATCAGCTTGTCTGTGATGTCATGCCATAGTTGAATAAGATGCTAGCAAATTAAAGGTTTTGATAAAAGCACAATAACGGTTTGTGCCACTTACAGGAATGGAGCTAACAACCTGTCAATGCTTTCAAGAGGTAAAATGGACTGGAAAATGTATGCTTTTATAAAAAGAGTGCTTGATCAAGTTTTCTTTAATGACAGATAGCAATATTCCAAGGTAATAATCTATTTATGGGGTGTAGAAGGCTCAAGTGTCAAAATGGAAAAAGCTTAAGCACTCCTCACATTCACAGTCATATTGAGATCATTCTTTAATTATACAACTTCATCTGGAAAGCCTCTGGATTTAATGCTTGGGAAAGCAATTGCTTGTATTGTATCATTTTGTGAAGCAGAGGAAAGGGATCAGACAGGTTCATCCTCAACATAAGCCATTTTTCTTTTTAGATGCAAATGTAAATTTTATATATTTCCAGCATTTTATAATTACTATGTCCCTGATTACGAATGAGGTAACCTGAGGGGTAGTTCTGATCTTATCGCGCAGGCAGCTAGTCATCACCCAGTCTTGGTTTTAGCAGAAAGTAAAATAATTAAAAGTGATTGATGCATTCCCAACCATTTTCCACATGATGGAGTTTGGAATATTGCACAATGCTGAGATGATTTCCATGGCCCAGCATTGTGGTGGAAGAAAAAGAGGTGAAAACCACAGATACAGACAACCTCACCAGTCACACACCAGTCGAGAATGTCCAAGCATCATTCTATCTCACACCAATTCTGAAGATCCATCAAACTCGTCCTTTATTATCAGAAATTCTGTACAAAAGAAAATGGCAGTGATGGGTTTGGTCTGACATTGTTAAAATTATTCGTAAGTTCAGCAGTTAAGTGTCCAGTTAAAAATTCAACTTATTTTTCTTAAGAATGGGTTCAGCATCATTCAGGAAAAGTGTAGGAAGCCAAGGATAGAGAAGTGGGAATTGAACAGCGAATTCTCTGTGACCAGAAAGTCAATGTCACACCTGTGGAGTGCATGGAGACAATCATTAAAGCATGTAGAGGAGACTGCATTGTAAACCAAAACATATGACATTTTGGAAGAACCACAAGTCTCATCCAGCAGGAAGTGTTTGAGACTGTGGGTAGAGGGATGGGCATACTAAAAGGGCAGGTGTTGCAATTGTCGGACAGGGTGCTGAGGAAAAAAAGAGCAATTTAAGGGGGTGATTGTGTGTGTGTGAGTGAGAGAGAGAGAGAGAGAGAGAGAAGATTCAGACGGGTGCAGGATATGAACAAAGGAGGCCTTATCATCATTCTATGGGGAGGAGAAGGGTGAGGTCATAACTGTGGTCAATGGGACATTCAAGTTTAGCTGTAGATAGGTTACCTGAAGAGAAGAGAGATATGCAAGTTAGAGGATCAATTAACAACCTTTACAGAATTGTGTAGCATAAATGAAGGCATACTGTAGAGTCATTGTGGATAGAGCTGAGAAATGTAGTCATTATGGATAGAGCTGAGAAATTCTAAGGGTAGAAAGACCCTAATGGCAGTTATCCAAAGGCCCCAAAGCAGTAGTCTGGACGTAGGGTCAAAGGAGTTGAAATTGGCCTGTCGCAAAGGTAACACTACAGTTGTTAAAGGATTTCAGCGTGCGGGTAGACTGGGAGAATCAGGATGGCACTGGACCCCAAGAAAGGGAGTTTGTGGAATGCCTCTGAGATGGATTCTTAGAACAGCTTGTACTGGAACCTACCAGGGAGAAGGCAGTTCTGGATCTGGTGCTGTGCAACGAACCGAATTTGATCAGGGACCTCGAAGTAAAGGAGTCATTAGGAGGTAGTGACCATAATATGATAAGTTTTAATCTGCAATTTGAGAGGGAGAAAGGAGAATTAGAAGTGTCAGTGTTGCAGTTGAACAAAAGGAACTATGGAGCTATGAGGGAGGAGCTGGCCAAAGTTCATTGGTTCAATACCCTAGCAGGGATGACAGTGGAACAACAGTGGCAGATATTTCTGGACATAATGCAGAAGGTGCAGGAACAGTTCATTCCAAAGAGGAAGAAAGATCCTAAGGGGAGGTAGGGATGACCAAGGCTGATGAGGGAAGTTAAGGACTGTATAAGGATAAAAGAGAAGTATAACATAGCAAAGATGAGTGGGAGGGCAGAGGACTGGGAAACTTTTAAACAGCAAAAAACAGGATGACTAAGAAGGCTATACGTGGAGAAAAAAATGAGGTACGAAGGCAAACTGGCCAAAAATATAAAGGAGGATAGTAAAAGCTTTTTTAGGTATGTGAAAAGGAAAAATGGTTAAGACTAAAATTGGGCCCTAGAAGACAGAAATGGGCAAATTTATGATGGGGATCAAGGAAATAGCAGCAGAGTTGAATAGGTACTTTGGCTCTGTCTTCACTGGGGAAGACACAAGCAATGTCCCAGATATAATAGTGGCTGAAGGATCTAGGGTAATGGATGAACTGAAGGGAATTTATATTAGGCAGGAAATGGTGTTGGATAGACTGCTAGGTCTAAAGGTTGATAAGTCCCCGGGACCTGATGGTCTGCATCCAAGGGTACTTAAGGAGGTGGCTCTAGAAATCGTGGATGCATTGATAATCATTTTCCAATGTTCTATCAATTCAGGATCAGTTTCTGCGGATTGGAGGGCGGCTAATGTTGTCCCACTTTTCAAGAAGGGAGGGAGAGAGGAAACAGGGAATTATAAACCAATTAGCCTGATGTCAGTGGTGGGAAAGATGCTGGAGTCAATTATGAAAGATGAAATTACGACTCATTTGCATAGCAGTAACTGGATAGGTCAGAGTCAGCATGGACTTACGATGGGGAAATCGTGCTTGACTAATCTTCTGGAATTTTTTTGAGGATGTAACAATGAAGACAGACAAGGGAGAGCCAGTGGATGCAGTGTACCTGCACTTTCAGAAAGCCTTTGATACAGTCCCACACAGGAGATTAGTGAGCAAAGTTAGGGCACATGGTATTGGGGGCAAGGTTTTGACTTAGATTGAAAATTGGCTGACTGACAGGAAGCAAAGAATAGTGATAAACAGATGCCTTTTGGAATGGCAGTTGGTGACCAGTGGGGTACCACAACGTTTGGTGCTGGGAGCGCAGCTGTCTCCAATATACATCAATGATATAGATGAAGGTATTAAAAGTAATAATAGCAAATTTGCTGATGACACAAAGCTGGGTGGCAGGGTGAAATGTGAAGAGGATGTTATGAGAATACAGGGTGACTTGGACAGGCTGGGTGAATGGATGGATGCATGGCAGATGCAGTTTAATGTGGATAAATGTGGGGTCATCCACTTTGGTGGCAAGAACAGGAAGACAGATTACTATCTAAATTGAGTCAAGTTAGGTAAAGGTACAACGAGATCTAGGTGTTCTTCCACATCAGTCAATGAAAGCAAGCATGCAGGTACATAGGGCAGTGAAGAAAGCTAATGGCATGCTGACCTTCATAACAAGAGGAATTGATTATAGGAGCAAAGAGGTCCTTCTGCAGCTGTACAGAGCTCTGGTGAGACTACACCTGGAGTATTGTGTGCAGTTTTAGTCTCCAAATTTGAGGAAGGACATTCTGGCTATTGAGGGAGTGCAGCGCAGGTTCACAAGGTCAATTCCCAGAATGGCGGGACTAGCATATGTTGAAAGATTGGAGCAACTGGGCTTGTATACACTTGAGTTTAGAAGGATGAGAGGGGATCTGATTGAGACGTATAAAATTACCAATGGATTGGACACTCTGGAAGCAGGAAGCATGTTTCTGCTGATGGGTGAGTCCTGAACCAGAGGATGCAGTTTAAAAATAAGGGGTAGGCCATTTAGAACAGAGTTAAGGAGAAACTTCTTCACCCAGAGAGTGATGGGTATATGGAATGCTCTGCCCCAGAAGGCAGTGGAGGCCAAGTCTCTGGATAATTTGAAGAAAGAGATTGATAGAACTCTTAGAGATAGTGGAATCAAGGATTATGGGGATAAGGCAGAAACATGATACTGATTGTGGATGATCAGCCATGATCATAATGAATGGTGGTGCTGGCTCAAAGGGCCAAATGGCCTACTCCACCTATTGTCTATTATCTAATTTTGCAGATTTTGTGATGTTGACTCATTTTGGAAAGCTGTTCCATTCCCTAGAATTCTATACATTTGTCCCTTACGAGTAAATATCCAACACCTTTTGAAAAAGACAGTACTTCCACCACCAATTGCATATTTTCCAGAAAGTCAGGTGGTTAAAGATATAATTAGAGCCATTGTTTACATTCTTCCATCAGCAGTTACTTATGGAGCAGTATGCACCTCCTCACCCAAAATCAATTCCATTCTGTTCCTATATATGAAGCACTAGCTAATTTTCATCTTATGTAGAGAATTAAATATCATAAATAGACAATGAGAAATACTGTGTAAATGTGCCATATATCAAAAACTAACAAACTGGACACACATGTGCCTCAGGATCACTCGGACGTTTCTCAGAACATTCTGACACAGTTCCAACTTACTTACAATATTACCCAGAATATATTAAATGGAGAGGTCCTGGCCTAACTCCTTGACAAATACACAACTGCACCCTCTCCATCATTACTCACACTCACCATCACCCACATCACCAGGAAATAAGAACATGATACAGACGTTCTATTTTGAGTACCAGAATAAATGGGTTAATACATCATTTTATACCTATGTGACAAAAACAAAATGTCTTGGAGAAATGACCAATACACAACCACAGAAATAAAACATGACCATTCTAGCAAACTCCGAGCATTACACAAATGGATGCCGGTCCACCTGTTGGAGACTTGAAGTGGCTCAATAGACTGGACCTCAGTTTACCTACATAGGATTATTTTAGTAGGATCTGATGGTGGAGGAGCTCTGCCCTAACATGTCTGAACAGACAAGAAGGGCTAATGTCAGGAACTAGTAAGCTTTGAGGTTCTACAGTTCAGATCTACTTTGTTATCAATGTTACATATGTTCCAACATTCCTGTCACTCACACTGATCACCACCCATCCACACTCTCATCACTCACACTGACTATCAACTACATCATCCTTCACTCCCTCTGACCACACCTACACCCCACGTCTGTTATAGTAAAATGGTAAAAACAATTCAATTCATACCTGCCTCTTCTCCATGACAACAATCTAAAGAACATTTTCCAAACCACGCTGTACTAACCAGCAGCAAGGTTAACAAGTAAAACATCATTAAGAGTGACTACTTAATGTTCCTGTGTTAATTAAGAATGGAAATATAAGAGCACATTTATTGCCAAATTTATTGGTAGTCACTACAACCTGATGGCCATAATGATTTTAATTTCTACTTCTGTAATGAAATTATACTCTGCACTTTGTTTCACTGTCTAATTTATTTCACTTCATTATCAACTTACAGAAATTGAATATACATGTTAATACAGAAGTCTGTTTCTCTACATGTATAATGATATTTTACATATAGATACACAAGCACATTTGTGGAGCAGGTACTCCACTGTTTAGCAGGAAGAATGTTCGGACTAATATATCCTAAGACTTTAGACTTTGATCCTCCATGGATCACCAGGAAATAAGAACGTAACACAGATGTTCTATCTTGTGTACCAGAATAAATGGGTTAATAAATCATTTTTATATCTAATATGACAAAAACAAAATGTCTTGGAGAAATGACCAATACACAACCACAGAAATAAAACATGACCATTCCAGCAAACTCCTAGCATTACAATAATGGATGTTGATCCACCTGTTGGAGACTTGAAGAGGCTCAATAGATTGGACCTCGGCTTACCCATACAGGATTCTTTTAGTAGGATCTGATTGTGGAGGAGCTCTGCCCTAAACCTTACATGTCTGAACAGATAAGAAGGATTAATGTCAGGAACTACTAAGCTTTGAGGTACTGCAGTTCAGATTTACTTTGTTGTCAATGTTAAATATGTTGTTAGATACCTAACCCAAGGCTGTGGAGCTTACAACCCAGGGCAGGATTATCGCCTCATATCTCCGGATTTTTCTAAATAATTTCTAGGGCTGTCTTGGGAGTAGCTACCAGGAGTGAATTACCTGATATTCCCATGGCATAGTGTGTCCATGTGTGTCTCTGGGTGTATGTGTTTGTGTGTCTATGGCAAATAACAAGATCTTCTAGGTCCATGAACATAGGCAGGAACAGAGACTTTAACAAGCAACTTTAAAAAGAATGGTGGCCATTGTGGATACTTCAGAAAGTCCAGTAAGAGGAACATTACGAAAGCTGCAGAATGATGGTAAGTGGGGGGGGGCCTCAATAAAGCCTATCAGAGAGGCCCCAATATCGGGTGGTAGAGGGTGTGGTCAAATTAGGGCAGGGACCTGCAGCAGTGGGTCCCTTTATTGGACACAGGCTGCCAAAACAGGAACAACCATGAAGACCCACCTAGGACTGCTAAAGTCAATTCATTCTTTCCTGCATTAGTGGGAGGGGAATAGAGTTCACATTCCATATTCACCTTTCATCCTCATTAACCCCCATCTTGGTCATAGAGCCAAAGAGTTATAGAGATGTACAGCATGGATACAGACCCTTTGGTCCAACACGTCCATGCCGACCTGATATCCCAACACAAACTAGTCCCACCTGCCAGCACCTAGCCCATATCCCTCCAAACCCTTCCTATTCATATACCTATCCAAATGCCTCTTAAATGTTGCAATTGTACCAGCCTCCACCACATCCTCTGGCAGCTCGTTCCATACATGTACCACCCTCTGCGTGAAAAAGTTGTCCCTTAGCTCTCTTTTATATCTTTCCCCTCTCACCCTAAACCTATGCCCTCTAGTTCTGGACTCCCTGACCCCAGGGAAAAGACTATGCCTATTTATCCTATCCATGCCCCTCATAATTTTGTAAACCTCTATAAGGTCACCCCTCAGCCTCCGACGCTCCAGGGAAAACAGCCCCAGCCTGTTCAGCCCCTCCCTGTAGCTCAAATCCTCCAACCCTGGCAACATCCTTGTAACTCTTTCTGAACCCTTTCAAGTTTCAAAACAACTTTCCGATAGGAAGGAGACCAGAATTGCATGCAATATTCCAACAGTGGCCTAACCAATGTCCTGTACAGCCGCAACGTGATCTCCCAACTCCTGTACTCAATACTCTGACCAATAAAGGAAAGCATATCAAATGCCTTTTTCACCATCCTATCTACCTGTGACTCCACTTTCAAGGAGCTATGAACCTGCACTCCAAGGTCTCTTTGTTCAGCAACACTCCCTAGGACCCTATCATTAAGTGTATAAGTCCTGCTAAGATTTGCTTTCCCAAAATGTAGCACCTCGCATTTATCTGAATTAAACTCCATCTGCCACTTCTCAGCCCATTGGCCCATCTGGTCCAGATCCTGTTGTAATTTGAGGTAACTCTCATTCGCTGTCCACTACACCTCCAATTTTGGTGTCATCTGCAAACTTACTAACTGTGCCTCTTAATGCTCGCATCCAAATCATTTATGTAAATGACAAAAAGTAGAGGACCCAGCACTAATCCTTGAGGCACTCCACTGGTCACAGGCCTCCAGACTGAAAAAGAACCCTCCACCAACACCCTCTGTTTTCTACCTTTGAGCCAGCTCTGTATCCAAATGGCTAGTTCTCCCTGTATTCCATGAGATCTAAACTTGCTAACCAGTCTCCCATGGGGAACCTTGTCGAACACCTTACTGAAGTCCATATAGATCATGTCTACTGCTCTGCCCTCATCAATCTTCTTTGTTACTTCTTCAAAAAACTCAATCAAATTTGTGAGACACAATTTCCCACGCACAAAGCCATGTTGACTATCCCGAATCAGTCCTTGCCTTTCCAAATACATGTACATCCTGTCCCTTAGGATTCCCTCCAACAACTTGCCCACCACCGAGCTCAGGCTCACCGGTCTATAGTTCCCTGGTTTGTCTTTACTGCCCTTCTTAAACAGTGGCACCACGTTTGCCAACCTCCAGTCTTCCAGCACCTCACCTGTGACTATCGATGATACAAATATCTCAGCAAGAGGCCTAGCAATCACTTCTCTACCTTCCCACAGAGTGTTCGGATACACCTGATAAAGTCTTGGGGATTTATCCACTTTTAACCATTTCAAGACATCAATCACTTCCTCCTCTGTAATCTGGACATTTTGCAAGGTGTCACTATCTATTTTCCTACAGTCTATATCTTCCATATCCTTTTCCACAGTAAATACTGATGCAAAATATTCATTTAGTATCTCCCCCATTTTCTGTGGCTCCACACAAAGGCCGCCTTGCTGATCTTTGAGGGGCCCTATTCTCTCCCTAGTTACCCTTTTTTCCTTAATATATTTATAAAAACCTTCTCAATTTTCCTTAATTCTATTTGCCAATGCTATCTCACGTCCCCGTGAGAGTGAAGTAGCCATTAAATTCTCCCCATGAATTTTGGTATGCCTAAAATGATACCAAACTGTGTAAACGATCTGCTAACACTCAGTATTTGGCATCCAATAGGTATCGTACGTGGTAAATTGATAGCTCTACTACTGAAAATTAATGACAAAATCAAGACAGACGCTTCAGTGAAACATTGAGGAAATGCTGCTGTGCTGCAGATGGTGCCATTCAGGTGAGCCAAGGGTGGAAAATATCTCATTGCAATTTTCAAAGGAGGGCACCGAAATTCTTCCATATTCTCTGGCCAGCTTTTATCATTGAACCAACAACGTCAAAACCAGATTAGCTGATTATTTATGTCATAGCTGTTCATGGTTCTCACAGTTTCTGAATTAGCTGACATTCCTTACTATATTGACATCAATTGGGAAGTCAGATCTCGACTACTTGACTATATATTGCTTCCCTCTAGGGCATCAGATTTATACACATATTCCACAATGATGCATGAACTCTTAGCCCAGTAGCCTAATGGAGATTAACACATTAAAAAAGTCAAACAGAAAGGGATTAGATACAAAATCTAACATTGCTGCCAGAATTGAATTCCTTCCCCTCAAATGTGTTCAGCAAACACATGCGAATCCAGAACAATCAAATTAACACAAGTTGTAGATTTTCCCAAATATTTCTCTGTCACAGTCTTGCTTGATTCCAATTCAAGCTGATTTCAGTTCCATTGATATAACAGTTTATGTTAAACACAATTTAAACATAAGATTACCATCACTGGAGTTTCTTGGTGTCAAACTTTCAAATTAAGTATAATCCATTATGTTGAATTGTGTGAAGTAAATTGGATCATCTTAAGTTTCAAATCATAATTCAATGTGATCTTTGTCACCATCAGAAAATTAAAACATTATTATTTTTACTCACCAAATCGAAAATGATGTTTTGCTTGCTGGTTGTTCCAGACTTAATCTGTTTTAGTCTAGATTTGGTTGGTACCTCAATGTTTATAGTTTCTCTGACAAGTGTCCCCTGCATGGTGGGTCAGAGTTGCCAAGCTCCAGTGTGACTCTACTCTTGGTTGCTGTAATATACTATTTTTGTATACTGTTGATATGATCTGCAAGCTGTACACCAGATACACGTGCTCTGTGAAACATTCAAAACATGTGGATCAAAACAGAGAAGCTGAAAGGTCAAACAGCTAATAACATTCATGATTATAAAGCTAAGGAACAATTGTGCCATGCTGTGTTTTCTTGTCATACTGTGTCTGAGGTTACTCAAACTGATGAAACTCTAATCTAGTTCCATTTCACCTTTTGCTTACTAATTACACAGAATATGTTACTCAAACACTGTACCACCATGCATGACTTAAAGTGCAGGAAGTGATAGTGAAGTTAATGATAGCAATAGGGTCAAAGAAATGTACAGCCACGGAAACAGACCCTTTAGTCCAACTTTTACAGGCTGACTAGATGTCCTAACCTAATCTAGTCCCATTTGCCAGTACTTGGCCCATATCACTCTAAACCCTTCCTATTCATATATCCATCCAGATGTCTTTTAAATGCTGTAATTGTACCAGCCTCCATCACTTTCCCTGGCAGCTCATTCCACACATGCACCACCCTCTGTGTGAAAAAGTTGCCCCTTAAGTCCCTTTTAAATTTGTCCCCCTCACCCTAAACCTATGCCCTCTAGTTCTAGACTCATCTACCCCATGGCAAGACCTTGTATATTTACCCTATCCACATCCCTCATGATTTTATAAACCTCCATAAGGGCACTCCGCATCCTCCACTGCAAGGAAAACAGCCCCCGCCTATTCAGCCTCTCCCTATTGCTCAAGCCCTCCAACCCTGGCAATATCCTTGTAAATCTTTTCTGAACCCTTTCAAGTTTAGTTTCCAATTATTTAAAAATGGACTATTCTGTCAGATTGATTTTACTGGTCAGTAAGCTGCTGCAGACAGGAGAGGGATATTTATTAGCAAAATGTTTCCCCTGTCTTTGGTCAGGAGTCCAGGCAAAGATGTCCAACTTACATCAGCACTGCTTTTATTGTACCTGATAAGTAAATCGAAACCATAAACTCAGTCAGGCATTTTCCAGTTTCAGATGTAAACAATTAACTCTAGTTATGTAATTTTTAAGTGTCTTAAAATGTGCTTATGTCTCAAAGGTAATTTTAAAAAAAATAAACAAATTGATGCTCCTCCACAGAACTTCAATTTAATCACTGTCCACAGTCCTTTAAACATAAGTATGCAGAAAAGGTAATAATAATGAAGCACCTTCATAACAATATATTTTAAAAATGCAGTCAGGATTGACTAATATTTTGTGAATACACTAGGTACTCAAAATCAAACAGGAAAGTTCTAAACACTAATTATGCTGTATTACATATTAATCAGTTTGATGTATATCTTGAATATCTGTCCTTATCTCAGAGGAATTGAGGGATTACTCCAGTTTTTTAAATTATCTCAGCAAATAAAAGATTTTCACATTTATGCTCTCCAGATTCTGGAAGCTTCAGCAAAGCATTAGCCAACTAGCTCTCTGGCTCTGCTCACATCAAGCAGAATGTCATGGATCTGTAAAGAGGCTAACCTAATCTACCACAGCAATCTAACTACATTACACTACACATTATAAGGAGGATGTGGCGTCATTTTGGCAGAAATAGAAACTTAATAAAGAAAGAATGAATCCAAATTCACACATAGACAGATACATAGGAACATCACCACCTGCAAGTTCCCCTCCAAGCAATCACACACTGACTTAGAAATATATTGCTCCCTCGGTGTCAATGATCTCATGAAAGAATATAATGTCCTAATCGATTGTGCAAAAGGGAAATTGATTTGGCCCAGGCAGGACGGTCGGAAGACTGAGATTGGGAAACTTACAAGTCACCTTGAAACTATTAAAGTGGCTACTGTCACCAGCAGGGACTGGAACCTCGAAAAAGGGGAATATGGAGCCATCTGCGCCTCTTCCCCAGAGCCTGGACAGAAACAAAGTTAGATACAGGTCTAATGAACATAAACCTGATAAGGATTCCCAGACCGGAGCATAAGCCCCACCAGCAATACCCAATAAAACCCGAAGCAGAACAAGCAGTTGTGAAGCTAGTACAAGGACTAGTCAGACAGGGAATCCTGAAAGAAACCGCAAGTACAACTAATTCCCCAACGTGGCCAGTAATAAAGCCTGACAGGAGCTACAGGCTCACCATTGATTATACAAGACTAAATAAGGTCACCCCAAGTGCCATCCCATTGTAGCAGACCCCTCCATCATTTTAAATGGTTTGGCCCCCGAGCACAAGATTTTTACTGTTTTAGACATAGCCAATGGGTTCTAGTCTATCCCGTTACACCTTGAATCCCAGAACAAATTCACTTTTACAGTAAGGTGCTGGTTGGCAAGTAGAATTAAGGAGAATCCAAAGGGTTTTTACAAATACATTAAGGACAAAAGGGTAACTAGGGAGAGAATAGGCCCCCTCAAAGATTAGCAAGGAGGCCTTTGTGTGGAGCCACAGAAAATGGGGGAGATACTAAATGAGTATTTTGCATCAGTATTTACTGTGGAAAAGGATATGGAAGATATAGACTGTAGGGAAATAAATGGTGACATCTTGCAAAATGTCCGGATTACAGAAGAGGAAGTGCTGGATATCTTGAAACGGGTAAAGGTGGATAAATCAACAGGACCTGATCAGGTGTACCCGAGAACTCTGCGGGAAACTAGAAAGTGATTGCTGGGCCTCTCGCTGAGATATTTGTATCATCCATAGTCACAGGTGAGGTGCCGGAAGACTGGAGGTTGGCAAACATGGTGCCACTGTTTAAGAAAGTTGGTAAGAACAAGCCAGGGAACTATAGACCAGTGAGCCTGACATCGGTGGTGGGTGAGTTGTTGGAAGGAATCCTGAGGGACAGGATGTACACGTATTTGGAAAGGCAAGAACTGATTAGGGATAGCCAACATGGCTTTGTGCATGGGAAATCATGTCTCACAAACTTGATTGAGTTTTTTGAAGAAGTAACAAAGAGAATTGATGAGGGCAGAGCAGTAGATGTGATCTATGGCTTTTGCCCGAAACGTCGATTTCGAAGCTACTTGGATGCTGCCTGAACTGCTGTGCTCTTCCAGCACCACTAATCCAGAATCACTATATGGACTTCAGTAAGGCATTCGACAAGGTTCCCCATGGGAGACTGATTAGCAAGGTTAGATCTCACAGAATGCAGGCAGAACTAGCCATTTGGATACAGAACTGGCTCAAAGGTAGAAGACAGAGGGTGGTGGTAAAGGGTTGTTTTTCAGACTGGAGGCCTGTGACCAGTGGAGTGCCACAAGGATCGGTGCTGGGTCCTCTACTTTTTGTCATTTACATAAATGATTTGGATGCGAGCAAAAGAGGTACAGTTAGTAAGTTTGCAGATGACACCAAAATTGAAGGTGTAGTGCACAGTGAAGAGGGTTACCTCAGATTACAACAGGATCTTGACCAGTGGGCGGCACGGTGGCACAGTGGTTAGCACTGCTGCCTCACAGCTCCTGAGACCCGGGTTCAATTCCCGCCTCAGGCGAGTGACTGTGTGGAGTTTGCACGTTCTCCCCGTGTCTGCGTGGGTTTCCTCCGGGTGCTCTGGTTTCCTCCCACAGTCCAAAGATGTGCAGGCCAGGTGAATTGGCCATGCTAAATTGCCCATAGTGTTAGGTAAGGGGTAAATGTAGATGTAGGGGTATGGGTGGGTTACGCTTCGGCGGGGCGGTGTGGACTTGTTGGGCCGAAGGGCCTGTTTCCACACTGTAAGTAATCTAATCTATCTTTAAAGATGGGCCAATGGGCAGAGAAGTGGCAGATGGAGTTTAATTCAGATAAATGCGAGGCACTGCATTTTGGGAAAGCAAATCTTAGCAGAACTTATACACTTAATGGTAAGGTCCTAGGGAGTGTTGCTGAACAAAGAGACCTTGGAGTGCAGGCTCATAGTTCCTTGAAAGTGGAGTCGCAGGTAGATAGGATAGTGAGGAAACCTTTGGTATGTTTTCTTTTATTGGTCAGAGTGTTGAGTACAGGAGTTGGGAGGTCATGTTGCGGCTGTACAGGACATTGGTTAGGCCACTGTTGGAATATTGCGTGCAATTCTGGTCTCCTTCCTATTGGAAAGATGTTGTGAAACTTGAAAGGGTTCAGAAAAGATTTACAAAGATGTTGCCAGCATTGGAGGATTTGAGGTATAGGGAGAGGCTGAACAGGCTGGGGCTGTTTTCCCTGGAGCGTCGGAGGCTGAGGGGTGACCTTATAGAGGTTTACAAAATTATGAGGGGCATGGATAGGGTAAATAGGCAAAGTCTTTTCCCTGGGATCGGGGAGTCCAGAACTAGAGGGCGTAGGTTTAGGGTGAGAGGGGAAAGATCTAAAAGAGACCTAAGGGGCAACTTTTTCAAACAGAGGTGGTACAGGTATGGAATGAGCTGCCATAGGACATGGTGGAGGCTGATACAATTGCAACATTTAAGAGGCATTTGGATGAGTATATGAATAGGAAGGGTTTGGAGGGATATTGGCCAGGTGCTGGCAAGTGGGACTAGATTGTGTTGGGATATCTGGTCTGCATGGACAGGTTGGACCGAAGGGTCTGTCTCCATGCTGTACATCTCTTTAACTCTATGACACTATGACAGTACACGTGGACTCGCCTGTCACAAGCGTTCCACAACAGCCCCACTATTTTTCACAGGTTGATGAGTGACATCCTAAAGAGAGTAGATTTACCAGAAGGTCGCACTGCCCTCCAATATGTAGATGATATCCTAATTACCTCAAAGTACAACTCAGGACACCAGGAAGCTTTAGGGCTACTATCGCAGGGATTGGTAACCACAGGGTTAAAAGTCAGCCCCACAAAGGCACAGGCAAAAATGAAGACTGCAGATGCTGGAAATCAAAGTCTAGATTAGTGTGGTGCTGGAAAAGCACAGCAGGTCAGGCAGCATCCAAGGTGCAAGAAAATCAACGTTTCGGGCAAAAGCTCTTCATCAGGAATGAAGATGAGAGGGGTGCCCCTCCAGATCATCTCTGACCAAGTTTTATAGGAAAACCATGAAGAACCAATTGCTCGGCATCAGACAAAAATTCCACATTTCCTATCACCCCCAGAGCTCAGGGAGGATAGAGAGAATGAATAAAACGCTCAAAAATACGTTAGCTAAGGCTACGCGAACCTCAGGCAGAACATGGACTGAAGTGCTGCCAACCATACTAATGAGTTTAAGAGCCACCACAAATCAGGCAACCAGGCTAACACCTTATGAATTAATGACTGGGCGAGCAATGCAATTGCCAGAGACAATAATCACAGGTAACATGTGGGTCCACTAAAACACAAAATTTGGTGATATGTCATAGAATTATGCGCCCATTTGAAAGGGATGCAGAAATCTGTAATTGACAAACAGGACAAAAAGGACAGGGCAGGGGAACTCGTCAACCTGTGAAAAATAGTGGGGCTGTTGTGGAACGCTTGTGACAGGCGAGTCCACGTGTACTGTCATAGTGTCAAAGAGTTAAAGAGATGTACAGCATGGAAACAGACCCTTCGGTCCAACCTGTCCACGCAGACCAGATATCCCAACACAATCTAGTCCCACTTGCCAGCACCTGGCCAATATCCTAGTGTGAACATTGCCTGACAAAGCAGCCTTTTCCCCAAAATGGAATGGGCCATACGACGTGATAGTAAATGGGGACACCCGTGCCTGCTGAGACATTAAAGGAAAAGGCACATGGAAGGATTGGACCCAACTAAAACCTGTCTGTGGTCAGCAAAGCTTTGGAAAGAATCCTGAGGGATAGGATTTATTACTATTTGGCAAAGCATAGCATGATTAAAGGCAGTCAGCATGGCTTTGTGAGGGGCAGGTCATGTCTCACAAATCTTATTGAGTTACTTGAGGAGGTGACAAGACATGTTGACGAAGGTTGAGCAGTGGATGTGGTGTATATGGGCTTCATTTGATAAGGTTCCCCATGGTAGGCTCATTCATACAGTCAGGAAATGTGGGATACAGGGAGATCTGGCTATCTGGATTCAGAATTGGTTGGCTGACAGAAGGCAGAGAGTGATTGTAGATGGAAAGTATTCTCCCTGTGGCCAGTGTTGAGTGGGTTCCCACAGGGGTCTGTTTTTGGGCCTCTGCTCTTTACAGTTTTTATAAGTGACTTGGATGAGGAGATTGAGGGTTGGGTTAGTAAATTTGCAGATGATAAGAAGGTTGGAAGTGCCATTGATAGTATTGAGGGCTTTTGCAAGCTGCAGCGTGACACAGACAGGATGCAGAGCTGGACTGAGAAATGGCAGATGGAGTTCAACCTGGATAAATGCGAAGTGATGCATTTTGGAAGGTTGAACTCGAATGCTGAATATAAGATTAAGGACAGGATTCTTGGCAGTGTGGAGGAACAGAGGGATCTTGGTATGCAAGTACATAAATCCTGCAAAGTTACCACCCAAGTTAATAGAGTTGTTAAGAAAGCAAATGTGTTTTGGTTTTTATTAACAGGGGGATCGAGTTTAAGAGCCTCGCGGTTTTGCTACAGCTCTACAAGTCCTTGGTGAGATGACACTTGGAATATTGTGTCCAATTCTGGTCACCCCACTATAGGAAAGATACAGAGGCTTTGGAGAGGGTGCAAAGAAGGTTTACCAGGATGCTGCCTGGACTGGAGGGCTTGCCTTATGAAGAGAGTTTGACTAAGCTCGGACTTTTCTCTCTGGAGAGGAGGAAGTGAGGTGACCTGATCGAAGTACACAAAATAATGAGAGAAATAGAGTCAATAGCCAGAGACTTTTCCCCAGGACAGTATTGACTAGCATGAAGGGTCATAGTTTTAAGATATTAGGAGAAAGGTATAGAGGGGATGTCAGAGGAAGGTTCTTTATGCAGAGAGTTGTGAATGCATGGTGGTTGCCATGCCAGCGGTGGTGGTGGAAGCAGAGTCATTAGAAATGTTTAAGCGACTGCTGGACATGCACATGGATAGCAGTGAGTTGAGGGGTGCGTGGGTTAAATTATTATATTTTGCATTAGGATTAACCTTCGGCACAACATTGTGGACCAAAGGGCCTGTTCTGTGCTGTACTTTACTATGTTCTAAGTTCTATGTTCTAAAACTGTTTAAGGACTCCTGTGAATAAATTAATGTCATTGACCACTCCCCAGGTGCAAACAGCAAAGGTGGACAAGACAGTCATCCTGGGGAGAATACCGAAAACACAACAGAACAAGGCACGACTGTACCTCCTAACAGGAACAAAGACTTTAACCGTTAACTCTATTTTAACTGCAACATGTATATACCTATCTGTATTTCATTGTCACAACCGTTGGGAGAATGCCAGGTTTTGAGAATAACTTGTTTAAAATCCACCTCAGCTTGCATGGGAACTGAACTGTCTGCTGTCCACTGGTGCGATCGGTGGAATCCCTATTTGTGGCCACCCTGGTGTCGACCCCTCATGACCTGTATACAGTAGACACCTTGGGAGCACCATGTAAAGGGCAGATAGAGAAATACAAGCGGGGACTCCAGGGTAGATGTGTGCAGCTGGACAGGACCACCGCCCCATGGTGCCGGGTCCCCCAGCCTAGGGAAGGGAAGACCCATTTAAAACCCAATAGTTACCCACTCTGTTTCACAGGACAGGGGATGGGGATGCGTTTATGCCCTGGTTTCCAAAAACGACTCATGCATCCAGACTCAGTGCACTTATCAGCACTGTACGATCATTAGGCGACAGTTTACCTGCACCTGCAGCAAGCAGGCATGCTTGAATGTCACCGTTGGATGGGATTTGCTTTCCTATTTAAGGGGACTTACAGGACAGATACCCCAGACCTCCCAAACCTGTTTGCAGTAGGGTCAATTGCACCCCTTACTGTACCATACCCCAGTGGGAGACATATTCAGAAGGATAGTGACCCACTCCATCAGTCAGGAGTTCTGTGCTGACTGGCAGTCCCCCACCATTTTGGGGTCTTCATGGGATATGGACTTCTGGGATCTCTATCTTTGGAGGGCGCAGCAAGAGTCATCAGTGCTAAAAACCAAAATTATCTTGTATGTGGCCAGACTATCCTAGGCAACAGTATCTCGAAAGCTCTGGAAGCAATTAATACAGACCTGGTTGAACTCAGGCTCTACACACAGCAGACACGTTATACAGTGGATTATCAATTAGCACAGCAAGGGATGCCTCATGTAATATTACAGAAGCCATCAAGAATATCCAAGACCAACTAGACAATTTTCAACATGGAACCACAATTACAGACAGCTGGCTAAATTAGTTGCTAGGTAAATATTTGGCACACGGGATAGTTTTCTCATTGCAGTCATGCTGGTCCTTTATGTGGGCCTCGGGTGTTTAAAGCTCAGCTGTTAAGCGTTACTGACAAGAACTGTACCAGCAGCGAGTTTCACCATGAAAGAGCCCCCAACAATTGGCACTCCATGATGCCCCTTGGGAGGGGGAGTTCCCAGAGATTACCTACCTCTATATTTAAATTGGGTGGTCTGCGGGAGATCGCCGAAGTCGCCTCCTTGACCATAAAGGGGGGAGTGAAGAGGGAGATGGTATAGGACAGGATGACATTGGGCACACGGACACACAGGATGGCCGCTGAGCCATCAGTTGGCCAACTTGACACGCAAGATGGCCATCGGATCACAATACGGAGAGAAACAGCAAAGCAGATATCGACACTGCCTGGGGCCACCAGAATGCCAGCACAATGTACTCACAACCCAGTTGATTAGTTTAAGCTGGGTAGGGGAGACAATACACATGAGTAACAACCACTGCCCGCCGAAGTGTCTGGTTCCAGCCAACACCTCTTATAGAAATGCTAACAGCTTGATACATACTCAATACGAAACGCTAATAGCCAGGACTGCGCTAATCATCCTTCTCAGGAATAGCAATTAGCGCCCATTACTACAGCAATGGATTTCCACGCAGACATTGAAACTGACAATGTCTACACTGAAACTGACAATGACCACGCGGAAATTAACAAAGGCTGCGCTGGAACTGACAAAGAGTGTCTAGATTAGAGTGGTGCTGAAAAAGCACAGCAGGTTAGGCAGCATCCGAGGAGCAGGAAAATCGACATTTCGGGCAAAAGCCCTTCATCAGGAATGAAGCTGTTTTGAAACTATCAACGATTTGCAATGATTGCCATAAACAAACCATGTTACAAAGATAATAATCTCATCACTGAACTATTGTATCACAAGATGTACAAAAATTCCTTGACATGTGCTCCGAGTCGAGAGAAGACTCGCAGCTGACCACTGTGCTGTTGGTGTCTTTCTCTCCTCAGAGCTCCGGTATTTCCTTGTACAATAAACTCTATCATTGAACCCTGACTCTGACTCCGAGACTGGTGATTTTCCCCACAACACCACCACCAAGAGAAACTAAGGATGGGCAGTAAATGCTGGCTCATCTAATATTCAAAAACTCCAGACATCCAATTACAGTGAAGCTTTAAAAAGTTATGGACATGGAAGTTATATCTGTTATAAGAAAACAAAGCAGCTGGTTTCACATAAGAGGATCCCAAATAACCATGAAAGGAAGAAATGTACAAACCAGTTAGAGGCAGGGTTGAAGATTGAGAGGTGAGGAGAATGGGAGAAAATGCTGTCAGATAAGTATCCCAACATCTTCCTTTTTCCTTTGGATTTTTGCAGGGGTGTGTTGGCAGTGACAGAAAAGGAAGTAAAGTATTTAGGGATGCAGTTGACAGAACTCCTGTGTCTGCAATAGCAATTCGTTGGCAGGTTACATGCAGTGTTTAGAATATGGTAAATGCACAAAGGGATATTACTGAGGAAATGTGACATAAAGCAAGAAAGTTGGCAATCTCAGTATCAGCCATAGGCACAGGCTTGCAATCACAGAAGCGGCACATAATTATTATTAACACTCTTGATTTTGTAGTCAAACCCCTGCAGAAGTGCAGTGAAATTTCACCCTGGGGTATGTGCTGAAATGTCTGCAGTGAGATTTGACACCTTATGACTCAGACAAGAATGCTATCACTACAACTACCACTGCCGCAGCTAACACCTATCTCTAATAGCTTACGATCAATATTTACACTTAAATATGGTAATACTGATTGATTTTAGTAGAAAAAGGACAAAGCCTACTTTAATTCACAATATTAGTTCAGTAATATCAATCAATAAAGTCTAGAGAACTGGATTGTTCTATGTTGGATTCAGATATTTCTACATGTGTAATGTACCTCTCCTCCTAATGCTTCCACTGAGTGCTGACATAAGTCATCCACCACAGCAGGTGCACTTGAGGACAGGCTGGTCTTGTAGCCATGTCCATGACAATCTGACTGGTAGTCAGCCAGTGTCATTCAGTCAACTATTGAGATGACACTTTAACTCTGTGCTACCCAAAGAAATAAAAGCCTTTTTGATTAAAAAAAAGCATAATGTGCCCAGTGGGAAAGTAACATGATCCAATTTACACCCCACCCAATTTCACTAAAGTCAAAATAAATAAAATTCAGTTTATTGAATCACTCCAAAAAAATGTCAAAGTTCTTTTGTCTGAAACAAAATTGTTTGACCATGTGAAATACTGAGAGTCGATCAATTGTAAAAATTAGAAATAGAAGTCATAAAGACCCTTCTACCATTTTGCATCACAACACTGAGTTACTTTGTTCTGCGAAGGCCCATGCGTATAGTGCACCAGTGCTGCTCCTTGTACAACCATGGCGTTGATGTCCTAAATGGCACACATGGAGGGCTGCCCATCTGAGCACTGAGATCCACACACTCAGGTACTATAGTCTGAGCCTGAAGCCAGGGATCTCATGAGCTGTGAGCATCCACTACAGATAGAGATCAGGATGCCCCTGACTTTCTTGCAGCTGAAGCTGAGACTGTGGCTAGCAGATTCTCCATCATGAGTCAATCTGGCAGGAAGTGTCAGGGAAATGCTCACCTCTTCCACAACAGAAATGATAGTCTCCCAAGTCCTGTGTAACACGTATTGTTGTGTTGGAGCTTGAGTGTTCCTTGCTTCTTGCCAGTGAGTGGTGGTTATCATGAATCCACACAGTTTATGTGCATTAACTCTAAAGACATTGTTAAAAATCACACAACACCAGGTTATAGTCAACAGGTTTATTTGGAAGTATTAGCTTTCAGAGCGCTGCTCCTTGGGCTTCCAATTATAGTCTATAGCCTAGCGTTGTGCGACTTTTAACTTTGTACACCCCAGTCCAACACCAGCACCTCCAAATCATGACTACCTAAAGACATCCTTATCTCAATCCCTGCAGCAAGAGCTAGACTGTGAGTCATCTTCCAGGAAGACCGAACACAGGTCCTCATCAATAATCCTGACTGTAGCTCGTTTGTACCTAATGACTCACTAATTGCTGATTCTGACTTTGTGCCAGCTTCTAAATTTGCACAGTATTGGAATGATGTTCACACTGACTGCACATCTGTGATCACCCCAATAAAATTTGCACAATACCAACTGATCTGGTTTAACCAATCTCCTGAACCAATCCTTCTCATATGGTTCATCAGGGCCATCGCGGTGTATGTGTGCTGTGCAGCATATCTCCATCAAGAAAATCGGTGTTAATAGGATCAGCATGGTTGCTTGCTTCCAGGCCGAGTGAATCGCTCACTGAACTTATCGCTCTCTGGCTTAATCACCATACATCAGGGGTTGTGGGTCATATTTTAAAGCCTGCACCGGAAAATCTTCCCTTTGAATTGCCTGCAAGCCCGTCGGAGTACTGAGCAAGTCCAACCCCAGTCTCTCTATGAGATCCTGACCCATCAGATTTAAAGGACAAAATTCTGATAATAAGAAGGAGAATTGGAATGTTTCCCTGTTACTGGTTTTGCACAATTAGGGGCACGGAAAATCTCTCCCACACCACGACTCCTGATGGACCCATTGTGTTCAGGAACCTTTCACTCATCTTTATTTGCGTTGATTGTCTAAACTGGCTTAACTAAAGGACAGAGTATGTTGCCCCTGTATCTACTGAAAAGGTAACTGGTGTACCTTCCACATATAACATAGAGGTAGGCATCGACTTATACACATCATTGTGATACTGAACATACTGTCCACACTTTGCAATCTCAGTGCTCAACATAGAGGTGGGACATGTCTCAGTGCCCGTAAGTCTAGTAGAAGAGATTAGCATAAGCGAGTCTTCATTGCCAAGCATAAAGGAAAGAGGCTTACCTATCCCTTGTGGGCTGCCCACCTCCACCTCAGCCTTCCCCTGTCAGTCACCCTGACGCTCAGCCTCCAGGGCCGATTGAGGCTGTCTGTGTGGGCACTGTCTCACCCAGTGGTCCATTGCTCTGCAAACAATGCACCCGCCAGATGCCCGCACTTCTCCCGTGACCTCTTCCTCTTCCGCGACCTCCACCTCTGCCTCTCTATCTTCCTGCAGCACCTCCCTCCAATGGCTGGGTGACCATTTGCATCATAGTAAGCTGAGCTTTATCTGCTTGCTGTTCCATGTTTAGTATACACTTATCCTTCTCTTGGATAAGCAATTTTTCAGCATGTATCACATGTTGTTCTATCAAATTTAGCTTTCCCGTGTCTCAGGTAATACATGTGTCTTTTACCTTTTTCGCTATTTCATCCTTCGTTCCATTGATGAAGCTGTTCCTCAGGTGTGCTTCATACGGCATGATTTCTGCCATCGTTATGTTGTCGGGTGGTCTCAGTCCACTATGGGCATTATGGACTTCAGTGAGGGGCGTAAGGTACCGGGACACTGTCTCACCTTCTTGTTATTTACACATTGCAGTTTTGGTCATGTTCATTCATACTGGGAGTGCCTCCCTACAGGCGGTTGCCAGCACTGCCACAAAAGCATTAAAGTCTCCGTTCTGCTCTGCTTGCGGGTTGGTTACTCTGGCATGAATGTTTGCGGCTGGCCAGTTATACTTGATTTTGGTGACATCGGCACCCAGTTTTCATCCCAGGAGACGTCTCATCTCATGTGATATGGGACAGAACTCAGTACAGAACTTTGTCACTTCTTCGGCGAACTTATTACCTCCAACCTCATGTGGGTCAGGCAACTGCCCTTAGGCACTTTCCAGATCCTTCATGGTCCATGGTCGGTGGACCAACACTGGATGCCCTTCTGGACCTGCAACTTCAACCATTGGGGCTTGCAAAACTACCTGGTTAGATGATTGTACGCCAGTTCACTCACCATCCGACTCATCATCCACACAAACAGGATCTGGATGCCTTTCCATCTTGGAGTGGTCATCCTACTTTTGGGCTTCTTGCTTCAATTGGCTGCGGGTATGGTGTGCTATCAGTGATTTAGCCGACCCTGAGGCAGCGACCGCTGACGTGGAACCTTTGCCATGCGGATCTCGTAGGGGGACTGTAGGTCTCAGAGGGCAGTCATCAAGGTCAGGATCTGAAACAGACCTAAGACACTGTACAGCTTTGTTAGATTGTTTTCCACACACGTCTGCATGTGTGCTGGTGTTTGTATGTGTATTTGATCTATTCTTTACTTGAGATTTCCTCTCTTTGATATCAGCCCCAGCCTTCCACATGTTTTAAGCATTCCAATTCACCGGTTCTATTTTTCCCTTCCTTTTCTCCTTCTCTCTCTCTCCTCCAACCTCAACCTCAATATTTCCAACTGTCTTTTACTAAAGCTTCCTCCCTCCGGAAAACCACATTCCTTGATCCACAATTCTAGCTGCTTTACAGACTCTGGGCCGTAATTATTTAGCATGTATTGCATTTTTGGTTGGCTATTCCAAGTACTGTGTGGACTCTCCTTTTGTTTGCTTTTGCCAGAGCCCATTTTTAGTGTAACTGGAAAAGTGTTCAGCTTTCTGTCTCTCGTGGTACCGTTATCTTTTCCCTTTGACTTGCATTCTTACCTCCGGAGGTCCCCTCTTGCATTGGGTGCATCCACCTCAATGCCTTGGTTTTCATAAACCAGGAAACCACATACGCGGTATGTCTTTGGCGAGTCCAACTCAGCCAGTGGTGGCTCCAAGTCTTAAACCACTCTTAAACTCGCTATCTCTTAAGCATTCTAGAGATGGTAATCCTTTCCCTTGAGTTTTGCTCAAATACTGGGTGAGAGTCTACTGAACCCTTTTCCTGATTCATTTTGGGTCCTAGAATGAGTCTGTATGTAGGAATGATTAAGCCACAACTCTTACCCTGACCCTATTTGATTCGGCACTAGGGCAATCCACAGATTCCCAGACCTCTCACACAAAAGGGCCACTTCAGTGCTCGAGATGAAGTGAAAGACCTTCAAGGCACTGGCGCCTGCGCCTCCTGGGAATCTTCAGAATCCCACCTAGTCGCGGGATCCTGGGATGAGCCCCCAGTTTACGGTCATGGAAATTAAATCGACTCGACTCAACTGTTAGCAAGAGCAAAGAAAAGAGCTTTAATTAAATTCTGCAGAATTTGACCCAATACATTCAGCCAGATGCCTCAATGTAAGGAGTACTTGAGCATAATTCAGATACTCGTCTTATACTGTTTCTTATCACGCTATCAAGGGCAAAGATTGAGAAAACTCAAGTTGTTATTCTGTCATCCCCTGGCCATGGACATAACAGTTCTTCAGCTTTCGCTGAATTCGACTGTTGCATGGTCAAGTTGAATGTTTACAAAGTTCAAACAGAGACAAGCTGGCTGCAAACCTCATCAAAGTATTGTTTACAAAGCTCAGCACAGCATTAAATTTTAGAAAAGCATTCTCTATCAAATTTCACAGTAAATGTAAAGTTCCTTAAATTTAATTTTAAATTTAATTTTCATGAGTCCTTATTTAAATATGTTCCAGTAATAACTGGCCTTCACCAAGTTGAAATGAAACCTTTATTGGAGGCAACATTAACCTATTGTGAGCGCAATACTTTTGAATGTGAAAAATTTTTGTTCTGAGAAGGAATAAAAACAAACCTTCAAATGGACGATGATGTCTTAACCTTATGGTCATTGGCTAAAAGGATTCAGACAGTTGGTTGACACAATGTAAGCTAACAGGCCCCAAAATGAGTTATATCACCAGGGATAGCTGGAGAGGATCTAAGAGAACAAGCTACCATCCTATTTGGAAGAAAACCAGGAAGTCATCTGCATCACCCGAGGGAAAGATGAAGACAAAGATTCTACTTTAAAACCACCATCTCAACTCCAGCATTCTACAGAACAACTTTGGGATTGGTGAATTACTCTCACCTCTATAAGTTCTTTGTCCTAACCTGTTGTTTCTTAAAAAGCTCAATTAAGTATCAGAAAATTGCTACAAATTGTCAACTGCCGAAAACTGATCACTAACTTCCCAAAATCGACAAGGTCAAGCTGCCAAGGTCAGTGTAATAGAGTTATAAGGCATGGAAACAGATCCTTCGGTCCAACCAGTTCATGTCAAACATAATCCCAAAATAAACAGGCTCATATCCCTCCAAACCTTTCCTATTCATGTACCTATCCAAATGTCTTTTAAACGTTGTAATTGTACCCTTATCCACCACTTCCTCAGAAAGTTCAATCTATGCATGAACCACCAGCTGTGTAAAAACATTGCCCCTCATGTCTTTTTAAAATCTCTCTTCTCTTACCTTAAAAATGTATCCCCTAATCTTGAAATCACCCAGCTTGGGAAAAGACATTTACCATTAATCCTATTTATTTATCAATTTCTGTAAGATCACCTCTCAACCTCCTATGCTGTAGTGTATCCAGCCTTTCTTTATAACACAAATCTTCCATACTTGGCAACATCCTGGTAAATCTCTTCTCAACCCTCCCCAGCTTAATGATATCCTTCCTATAACTGAGCATCCAAAAGTGGACACATTACTCCAGAAGAGGCCTCACCAAGGTCCTGTACAACCTCAACATGACATCCCAAATCCTATACTTAAAGAACTGAGCAATGAAGAGAAGCATGCTAAACACCTTTTTAACCATCTTGTTTATATGTGACACATATGTCATAGCCTATTCTGCCAGATCTCCAGGAAAAGGACAGTCCACCTTCACACCACTCCACAACCATGATGTCCAACTATCTCATGGAGAATCCTCATGTCACCTTCCCATTTTCTAACGTGTTCACAATCTGTCCTTGAGTGAGCAAGGCAACATTGGAATGCCAGTGATTGCTTGGATAGAAAGTGTGCTTTTAAAGTTGGTGCAGTCGCAAGGGGCACTGGTCTTTCTGTAGATGTCTGCTAAATAGGGAGATGTTCTAAGAACAATATGGTAAGGTGGAGCTAGCAAGGACTGCAGATGCTGGAAATCAGAGTCGAGAACACATGGAAGCTGGAAAAGCACAGCAGGTCAGACAGCATTGAAGGAGCAGAAAAGTCAATGTTTCAGGTCAGCATCCTTCATCAGGATTGGGGAGGGGAAGGGAGCCCAGAAGTAAATAGGGGGAGGGCAGTGGGGCTGAGGGAAAAGTAGGTGGGATGGTGATAGATGGATGCAGGAGAGGTAGGAGGTCATTGTGATTCGTCAGTAGGAAGGGTGGACCAGATAGCTGAAATGGAAGATGGACAGGTTAGGTCAGGTCAAGGTGGCAGGAAGGCGAGGAAGCGCTGATTGATACATATAGAATACTGAATGGCCTGGACAGAGTAGATGTTGGGAAGATGTTTCCATTGGAAGGAGAGACTAGGACCCAAGGGCACAGCCTTAGTGTAAATGGAAGACCTTTTAGAACAGAGATAAGGAGAAACCAGACAGTGGTGAATCTATGGAATTTATTGCCACAGAAGACTGTGGAGGCTAAGTGATTGAGTATATTTAAGATAGAAATAGATAGGTTCTTGATTATCAAGGGGATCAAGGGTTACAGAGGAAAAAGTGGGAAAATGGGGTTGAGAAACTTATCAACCATGATCGAATGGCAACCAGACTTGATGGGATGAATGAGCTGAAAAATTAGTTGCTGGGAAAGTGCAGCAGGTCAGGCAGTATCCAAGGAGCAGGAGAATCGATGTTTCGGGCATAAGCCCTTCTTCAGGAGTGGGCTGAATGGCCTAATTTCTGCTCCTGTGTCTTATGGTCTTACATAGCAGGAGAATTTGCTTGGCTTTGTCTAGGAAATCCCTTCAAAAAACTCGATGCAACTCAGAGCTAAAAAAATATGAGACTGTAATGACAATCATGTTGTCCTATGGAAAGCTGTGATGTGAGAATTGCTGATCAGACAAAAAAAATTAAAAATTGGGAAATTATTCCATGTTACTGTTGAAGAAATACATTTCAAAAATTTTATAAGATTTAGTTACTAAGATGAAATCCTAGGAGGGGGTTCTGAAGTTAATTGGTTTTCCAGGAAAATAAATTGTGTACATAGGTTAATAGAGAAGTGATTTGTTTGTCTTAATTAGCAATTATCACATTTTCTGAGTTTGGCAGTGCTTGTTTGAACATGTTGTATCAATTACAAAGTTAAAAATCACACAACACCAGGTTAGAGACCAACAGGTTTATTTGGAAGCACTAGCTTTCCGAGCGGTGCTCCTTCATCAAGTGGTTGTCTGTATCAACTACAATCTTTTAAATTGGAGATAAAAAGCCAATGTGCAAAAAGTAGACTAACTGTGCCCCAGCCCTCTCTCCCAGGTTTTGACCACACCTCAGGTTCCCAGAAAAGTAACAAACATCTTCAATGATGATGGGGGAAGAGATCATTGTGAGAAATGGAATGTGTAATACATAACACAAAAATATTATTTAAATTATTGAACTTTGTCTGGTTTTTGATTTATTAGTTTCTGTCCAAGACAGGTCCACTTTTGAAAGCGTTATTTCAGTTGAGTTGATGATATTGGAGTGACCTATTGTTGCCTTAAAGCTAGTTAAATAAAGGAAATGATGAGCGAACCCACCACCACTTCCACAGAACAATAAACGTGACCTTGTTATTGGTCAAATATTGGAGACAAATCACTTTTTAAAATCTACAATTCCCACCCCTCCCCCACCAGTTCAAACTACTTTTGAACAGATGTTCAAATTTACTGAATTATGATTTTTTAAAAATTGCATGTCGAGACATTAAAATTTAAAAGATTTGTAAATAACTGAAGAAATTATCCCCGTGAGGAAAGGATTAAGAACATAAAAGTCAAAGTACAGTAAGGAGAGCCAATGAATAACATCTCCTAATAAGATTACATTTGTATTGGAAAGTTACAAGCGTTCAAGTGGAAAATCAACTGCCAATATTGTAGTTATAGTTTGAAACACTTGAGCCAGTAATATGTACCGAACAAATATTTTCACGGATTGCTCTCTAAGCAGAAAACTCTACGAAACGTCGGCATTTGTAAACGAATGAAAACATATCATAAGCCAAATTTAGGTTTCAATTAAAAAATGGAATCTGTGGACATTTGGATAAGAAAGGGGAAATTATCTGTTAAATGAAAACCTGGATTACTTTTTGCAGCTACAAAGGACGGAATCTCATGCTGGGGATATACATGATTATCAGTGAATTGGTTCTCATCTATTGTCCCTAAAGTAGTCTGCGGAATATGGTGATTGTGCTCTTAATTTGATGCAGAATGTTAGTATTCAAAATCCGCTGTCGGGAAGGTGGAGGTGAGAAGTGCCTGATAATTGATAAAGGTTTCGTGTTCACGAATGTCTGGAGCTCACATTCTTCAGCCAGATTTCACAATTGGAAATAGGAACATTGTCATTATATGTTATTTTTAATCGGAGTAATGGCATTTTTAACAGCTAACAGGTAAATCTAGGTATTCCTTCAAAACGTTAAAGGTTGTTGAATTTGTACTAGCAATATTTCTTCGTCTTTTGTAGGTTTCTTATGTTAGTGCTTTTCCCCTTCCAGTCTGTCGCGTTTGGGAATGGTGAGTGTATGTACCTTTTTTTGAAGCGAAGCTCTGTTAATTTAGCCCACTCTAGTGATTGGAAATAGATTCCAAATGAACTTCAGCTGAATATCGTTTATACTGTCTGTTTTAGAGTGTGGAGGTGATTCGAATTGTTATCGACAGACTTCACAGTCCAGTCTGGAGAAACGACTCAGTCAAAGCCCTAAGTCCTTAACTGAATTTAACCAACTCAACAGCAAGCGCCAAGAACCAAACTCTTCGGCCGCTGTCAACATCGTTCATTTTGTTGGGGTGCTGGATAGTAAGTTATATGCCACAGTCGCGGAAGTGAATCTTAAATTAACACTGTTGTCCAACTTTAAAACTCTGAACAGAACGCAATCCATTGTGGAAATGGTGTCTCACTTAGCTTCGAAAAAAAACCTTCCTTTTTGTATCTCTTTTGAAACCAGTTTTCCAACTGTCTTTAATGACAACCCTACACTGTATTTTAACTTTGTATTCTTTCTTGCAAAATTTAATATGCAAGAAATCCGGGGTTTAGATAGGGTTGACCATGAGAACTTTTTTCCACGTATGGAGTCAGCTATTACGAGGGGGCATAGCTTTAAATTAAGGGGTGGTAGGTATAGGACAGATGTTAGGGGTAGATTCTTTACTCAGCAAGTCGTGAGTTCATGGAATGCCCTGCCAGTAGTAGTGGTGGACTCTCCCTCTTTATGGGCATTTAAACGAGCATTGGATAGGTATATAGAGGATAGTGGGCTAGTATAGGTTAAGTGGGCTTGGATCGGCGCAACATCGAGGGCCAAAGGGCCTGTACTGCGCTGTATTGTTCTATGTTCTAAATCTAGATTCTCATAATCATAGAGAGGTAGAGCACAGAAATAGACCCTTCGGTCCAACTCGTCCATGCCATACAGAGCTTAATCTAGATCCCTCAGCTAGCATTTAGCCCCCATCCCTATAAACCCTTCCAATTTATATACCCATCCAGATGCCTTTTAAATGATACAATTGTACCAACCTTCACCACTTAATTCAAAATCACTGCAGTATCATATAGAATGTGTTTGGGATAGTCTGCCATAAAACTACGAAAGTAGTTAGCCCTAAATTTACATAGGAATTCTGCTTATTTGTGAATGCGAACACTTCAAGGTTGCAAGGAGCAGTGGGTTGATTCAATGACTAGTTAAGGAACATTTTAAAAATACCTTTTTTTTCTTTTGTTACAATTTTAAACTTATCTGAAATATTTCTGTGTGGAGTTTATACATTATCCCTGTGCCTGCGTGGGTTTCCTCCCACTTTTCCAAGATGTGCAGGTTAGGTGAATCGGCCAAGCTAAATTACCCATACTGATCCAGGGATGGGTCGGCTAGGTTCATTAGTCAGGGGTAATGTCAGGTAGTAGAGTAATGGGTCTGGGTGGAATGCTCTTCGGAAGGTCGGTGTGGACTTGGGGCCTAATGGCTTGTTCCATATTGCAGGGATTGTGATTATGCTTGGTTGTGTACTCGAAGACGTTTATAACTGACTTGGGTATCCAGTATATCACAAAACTGGATTAATGGCTTTTATTGTAACCGCTGATTTCTACACTTTTTTACTGCTCCGTAGGTAAAAAACTGAACAGGAGCTGTTGCAAAAACGGTGGAACATGCATCCTCGGCAGCTTCTGCGCTTGTCCAGTCCACTTTGTTGGGAGATACTGTGAGCTGGATGAGCGCCTCAAGTAAAAAGAAAATATTTATTTTTCTTTCAGTTTGTATTTTTAAATTCGATTTTAAAAAAAAATGTTGATCGTACTTTCGTTCCTCGGCAGGGGATGCGGCAAATTCCGTGATGGCCAGTGGGTTTTAAAGCACTGCACCTGGTGTAGGTGCAGCTATGGTAGTCTACACTGCATTGAAGTATTTGGGAAGGTTGAGAATTGTGGTAAGTATGAATACTGTAATTAGTATCTCCTTTAAATTGAGTACGTACGTCCTTCACTTTGCACAACCGTTTTTAGTATTGTGCGTAAAAGAAATACTTGTGCCTTCCTTCACTTCCGTCCTTTTTTATTCCTCTCCTATCGTTCTGAAACTATTAACTCTTTCCCCCTCCCCTTCCAATAGATATTAGCTGCTTCTAGTTTCTCATTCAAATGTAAATTGTTCTTTTAAACGCTGACAGCAGGTATTTCTACAATCTTCACTAAATACTGTATAAATCCGTTGCACAAAACCTTGCATTTTCAGCAGGGAACATTGAATAGCAATTAAGAATGGGAAGTAATGACTAAGTCCCTCCTTCCCATCTGCCCTCCATCTATGATCTGGAAAGTTAGTACAAAAGAAATCAGTTTTAAAAATCACAACACCAGGTTATCGTCCAACAGGTTTATTTGGAAGCACTAGATTTTGGAGCACTGCTCCTTCAGGTGGTTGATGAAGGAGCGCAGCACTTGGAAAGCTAGTGCTTCCAAATAAACCTGTTGGACTGTAATGTGGTGTTGTGATTTTCAAATTCGTACACCCCAGTCCAACACCGGCATCCCCAAATCAAAAACTTTTTCGCTTTGACTCTATTTTATCATGTGGTTCCTTCACAGGTTAGAGGTACCATGTGTGAAGTTTCTGAAGTCTTGCATTGCGTCAAATGATTGTGTTCTACATGATCTTTATAATCTTCAATTGAATTAGCTTTATTGCCACGTACTCAAATGAGAAGTGAAAATTTTGAATCGCCACTTACAGCGCCATCTGAAGTACAATGCTATATTACAGAATAGAGAAAAGAAAATTACAGCTATACACAGTTTAACCAAAAGTCAAAAAGACAATCCGAATCTGTCTCTAAAGCCCTTCTGCAGCAGACCAGTGCAGGGGGCCTCCGTGTGGTCTGACTGGGTGCTGCTATCTCTGGCAATCCCTGACCCTGTTTTTGGAGGCTGGGTGTCCAAGGCTGTATGTGGGGGAAGGGGAACCAAAAGAATGGGTGGACCAGATCAGTTCTAGCTAATGGACTACTCTATCACCATCTTACTAGAAGGTCTGTTGAAGTGTCCCTGAAAACTTCATTTTAAAACTACATTGATCAGACATTAGTCAACCTCTCAATATACATTTTAATCCCTTGTACATAAACCTTCTCAGCATTTAGAGAAATGCTGTTTCTATTCAAGTAGCTTAGTATGTTCAATGAATGATGCCAGTTACAAGCATATTTAAATGTGCCATGCAGAAAGATCAATCATAGCAACATCTTTCTGTTTGGGAAGAATTCCTTAACAGGAGTTCTAGGAAAGTGTTGTAGCCACAGCCCATAGTAATTTGGGCTTAAGGCATTTATTACCTTAACACCTTTTTGTCTGCTGGAGCTTATGTATGAATGATAACCTATTTGGCAATATTGTCTTCAGAGCTGAAAAACTTATTTGAAATTTGGATGAACTGGCATCTCTTGTGCCTGTGGAATCATTGCTCTGCAAAGCTTTCAAGCTGCAAACTAAATGGTGCTATAAGCTAGTGTAAATTCAAGTCAAATGGTTCTTGTGATTATGATCTAGTTATTGGACAAACCAGATTCTAGATTGAATATTCATTTTTCAGGTTTTAGAGTCAGAGGTACAGCATGGAAACAGACCCTTCAATCCAACCCATCCATGCCGACCAGATATCCCAACCTGATCTAGTCCTGCCTGCCAGCACCCAGCCCATATCCCTCCCAACCCTTCCTATTCATATACATATCCAAATGCCTTTTAAATGTTGCAATTGTACCAGCTTCCCCACTTCCTCTGGCAGCTCATTCCATACCCATACCACCCTCTGTGGAAAAAGTTGCCTCTTAGATAAGAGACCTCTTCCCCTCTCACCCTAAACCTATGCCCTCTCGTTCTGGACTCTCCCATCCCAGGGAAAATACATTGTATATTTATCCTATCCATGCCCCTCAATTTTGTAAACCTCCATAAGGTCACCCTCCGCTCCAGGGAAAACAGCCCTAGCCCGTTCAGCCTCTCCCTATAGCTCAAATCCTCGAACCTTGGCAACATCCTTGTAAATCTTTTCTGAACACTTTCAAGTTTCACAACATCTTTCCGACAGGAAGGAGCCTAGAATTGCATGCAATATTCCAACAGTGGCCTAACCAATGTCCTGTACAGCCGCAACATGACCTCCCAACTCCTGTACTCCATACTCTGGCCAATAAAGGAAAGCAGACCAAATGCTGCCTTCACTATCCTGTCTAACTTCAATCCCATTTTCAAGGAGCTATGAACCTGCACTCCAAGGTCTTTGTTCAGCAACACTCCCTAGGACCTTACCATTCAGTGTATAAGTCCTAAGATTTGCTTTCCCAAAATGCAGCACCTCTCATTTATCTGAATTAACCTCCATCTGCCACTTCTCAGCCCCATTGGCCCATCTGATCAAGATCCAATTTTAAATGGAGGTAACCTTCTTCGCTGTCCACTTCCCCTCCAATTTTGGTGTCATCTGCAAACTTACTAGCTATACCACTTATGCTCGCATCCAAATCATTTGCGTAAATGACAAAAAGTAGAGGACCCAGTACTGATCCTTGTGGCACTCCACTGGTCACAGGCCTCCAGTCTGAAAAACAACCCTCCACCACCACCCTCTGTCTTCTACCTTTTTGAGCCAGTTCTGTATCCAAATGGCTAGTTCTCCCTGTATTCTGAAAGCTCTAACCTTGCTAACCAGTCTCCCATGGGGAACCTTGTCTAACACCGTATAGATCACACTACCACACTGCCCTAATCAAGCCTCTGTTACTTCAAAATACTCAATCAAGTTGGTGAGACATGATTTCTCATGCACAAAGCCATGTTGACTATCCCTAATCAGTCCTTGCCTTTCCAAATACATGTATATCCTGGCCCTCAGGATGCCCTCCAACAACTTGCCCACCACTAACGTCAGGCTCACTTGTCTATAGTTCCCTGGCTTGTCCTTACCACGTTAGCCAACCTCCAGTCTTCCAGCACCTCACCTGTGACTATCGATGATACAAATCTCTCAGCAAGAGGTCCAGCAATCACTTCTCTAGCTTCCCACAGAGCTCTAGGGTACACCTGATCAGGTTCTGTTGATTTATCCACCTTTATGCATTTCAAGACATCCAGCATTTCCTCCTCAGTAATTTGGACATTTTTCAAGGTGTCGTCATCTATTTCCCTACAGTCTATATCTTCCATATCCTTTTCCACTGTAAATACTGATGCAAAATACTGATTTAGTATCTCCCCCATTTTCTGCGGCTCCACACAAAGGCCGCCTTGCTGATCTTTGAGGGGCCCTATTCTCTCCCTAGTTACCCTTTTGTCCTTAGCGTATTTGTAAAAATCCTTTGGATTCTCCTTAATTCTATTTGCCAAAGCTATCTCATGTCCCTTTTTGCAATCCTGATTTCCCTCTTAAGTATACTCCTCCTTTCTTTATATTCTAAGGATTCACTTGACCTATCCTGTCTACACCTGACATATGCTTCCTTCTGTTTCTTAAACCCTCAATTTCTTTAGTCGTCCAGCATTCCCTATACCTCCCAGCCTTTCCTTTCCCCTTTAACAGGAATATACTTTCTCAGGATTCTCGTTATCTCATTTCTGAAGGCTTCCCATTTTCTAGCCATCCCTTTACCTGCAAACATCTGCCCCCATCAGCTTTTGGAAGTTCTTGGGGCTCGATTAGTGGTGCTGGAAAAGCACAGCAGGTCAGGCAGCATCCGTGGAGCAGGAAAATCGACATTTCAGGCAAAAGTCTTTCATCAGGAAAATGTCCTCTATTCCTGATAGGCTTTTACCTGAAACGTCAATTTTCCTGCTTGGATGCTGCTTGACCTGCTGTGCTTTTCCAGCACCACTCTAATCTAGACTCTGGATTCCAGCATCTGCAGTCCTTGTTTTTTACCTCTTTTTTTTTTTTAAAGTTCTTGCCTAATACCATCAAAATTACCCTTTTTGTCAATTTAGAGCTTCAAATTTTGGATCTGATCTATCCTTTTCCATCACTATTTTAACTCTAATAGAATTATGGTCACTGGCCCCAAAGTGCTCCCTCACTGACACCCCATTCACCTGTCCTGCTTTATTTCCCAAGAGAAGGTCAAGATTTGCACCTTCTCCTAATAGGTATATCCACAGCTGACTCAGAACATTGTCTTGTACTTGTTTAACAAATTCCTCTCCATCTGAGCCCTTAACTCTATGGCAGTCCCATTCTATGTTTGGAAAGTTAAAATCCTCTACCATAACCACCCTATTATTCTTACAGATAGCTGAGATCTCCTTACAAGTTTCTTTCTCCATTTCCCTCTATTTGGGGATCTATAATACAATCCCAATAAGGTGATCATCCCTTTCTTATTTCTCAGTTCCACCCAAGTAACTTGCCTGGATATATTTCGAGGAATATCCTCCCTCCGCACAGCTGTAATGCTATCCCTTATCAAAAATGCCACTGCCCCCTCCCCTCTTGCCTCCCTTTCTATCCTTCCTGTAGCATTTGTATCCTGGAACATTTAAGATGCCAGTCCTGCCCATTCCTGAGCCATGTTTCTGTAATTGCTATGATATCCCAGTCCAATGTTCCTAACCACGCCCTGAGTTCATCTGCCTTCCCTGTTAGGCTCCTTGCATTGAAGTAAATACAGTTAAATTAATTTGTCCTACCTTGTCCCTGCCTGCCCTGACTCTTTTTTTTGACTTCTTCTTTTCTCAACTGTACCAGTCTCAGATTGATCTCTTTCCTCACTATCTCCCTGGGTCCCAGTCCCAGTCCCACCCCCACCCCCCCCCGGTTTAAATCGTAATGAGGTTTTTCACTAAAAGGTTTATAAATACCACTAAAATTCGAATGCAGACTTAAAGACATTAAAACACAAAATACAAATCCATTAATTCCAAAAGCAAGCTTGCAGTACACTCAGTGAATTCCCTTTGCTATCTCGGGGCTTTACTTGGCAGGAAATTGAAGCCACCGCTCTTCAAAACTTGCCTCTTCCATGAGCTTTTATCTAACCGAGCTTCAGTTTATTTTTACCACTGCTTCGAATAACCCTTTTGGGTTTTAACCAAACGCTTCTGGTCCTTCTGCTTTTAAAGCTAAAGTTATTTATATTGGAGTAATCGCTGTCATGTTCTCCCACTGAATAGTTCTATCCTTTTTGTTTTCCCTTGAGTAACTGTTTAAACATTTAACTTCAGTCAAGAATTCTGCAAATCCTAACTGAAACCAAAGGGTTTCTTCAAGCTACAGATGTTTTTCCTAATTTAAACATGTTTTCAGAACATTCTAAACTGCCTAATGCCTTGCATTTTTTTTAAACTATATTCCTAATCTCACCCAATGGAGAGAAACTATTTATACACCAAGAGCACCCTATTCTAACAAATCACATTGGCTGCAGGAAATAATTAACTTATTAGAACTCTTCACACACAAACCAAAACCCACATGCCAGTAGCTCAGATTCAAACTAATAGTATATAAATCACACACCTTGTATCACAATGTAGCCTAATGCTGCACCCAGTCTTTATTGCACTAATGCTTCAGTAATAAAGTGAAAGACACTTTGACAATTGTTGGAAACCATAGGTTGTGAGCTTTGGGGTTGCCATCCAGCAACTCTAAACTATTTGATTACCTGATTTTGCTTAATAAGGGAAACATCATGGTAACTTTTTGTCATTACACTTTGAACATTCAAATACAAATTGTTATTTTTAGCCTTGTAATATTAAATCAGCCTGGAAACTTTAAAGAAGCAAATTATGATGGTCAAATATATTCTTGCTCTGCCATTTACTCTAGGGTAAATAAGATGCCTTCAGTTCTAGGAGGACAATATAATTGAAATGTTAAAAAGCCATTCAGACCTATTAGCCCACTTCAACATTTATTAACATCATGATTGACCTACATCCTAAACAAGACCTGTTAGCCCATACTTTGCTAACAAACAACCGACAATCTCCATTATAACTCAACTGAACTGGCATCTGTTCTTATTTGCAAAATATTCCAAAGTTTCAACAGTCTTCTGAATTTCACTTTTAAAGACTTTATTGGGGGATAAAAGATGAACGTAAGCAGATAATTGTCTTAATGTGTTTATTCAGCATTTTCTCCAAAAACTTGCATTATCCTTTTCATCCCTTTTTTTTTCCCTAATATTAATGTTTGTTTTTTAAATTGATGTGCCTTATACTTGTGGAGCTGTTAATCTCTTGTCACTCTTTGCATTTTCCCACTTATCAAGTTCTGTGCTTTTTTTTTTGGGGGTGTTTTTTTTTAAATTTTGCTTTTTAATTTGTCTCTGACTTTGTCCATGCTGTCCTTTTTGGCAAGTAAAGTCCTTTTCTTTATCACGTTAAATCTTTGTTTATCTCCCAATAATATGATGTTTAGTCTATTAACAGACATGGACAATCTCTTATTCCACTAAAGTCTTATTGCTTTAAATTTTAAGCTGCTTTGTTTCTCCCTTTTCAGACATTATGTTCACTCCTTTGTTATCTGCTGATTCACTTCTGCTGATTCACTACCCACAGATCTCCATGCCCAAGACTCCTTTTCTTCACCAGTGAGTCATATGGGTCCTTCACTGTATACTACAAAAAGTTTTATACAGGGCTGTTATCTATATTTAGGAAGTCTGCGCCCTTGTTGCCTGCAGATAATGAGGGTTTGGTATACATTGAACTAATCATTATTCATTTACAGTTAGGCTGACAAATTATGGCTCACTACTACATTTATTGTAGCAAGCTACCTTGTACCATTAGGACATTGCTGCAGAAAGTTGATCTGTGATATTCCTTGTTGAAATCTCTGCCTTTCCTATGCTTCTGATCTGTGCAATATGTAACCTACTGATTTGCAGCTTTTACCAGGATATCTTGTCACAGCTCCCACTACAATCTTAAATTTACTTCTATTTCTTAATTTCTACATGGAAAGTCTCTACTGTTTACTTTTTTCTTAAATCCTCTGAAATGCTTTTTTTTCCCTGTACCATTTTCTTATACAGTTTTATGATCTTGTATGTGAGTTCCAATTCCATCAATCTTGCAGCCATGTCTCAAGAAGTTGAATATTGTATCTAATGTTCATAAAAACACTTATGCACTTGTAGAGTGACAAACTGTGAAATTGGGATTAAGGACAGATTCTTGTGAACTCCATTATTATCTAAGTGGAAGGAGAAGTTAATGAAAGTGATTTTCTGGCTAGAAGTGTTTCCATTCCATATTTAGCTAGACAAGTGCAATCCTGCTCAGCTAGGTGTTGTTAAAAGGCTGGAAATAATTTTACAATATACAAGTTACAACTAACCTTTTTTTATAGTTTTTAAAGGATCACTTACTACCTTAGGACCGAAATCTAATCAGAATTAAAACTTGGAACTGTAGATAAGGTGGGAATGGATTGGGAGATGTGCTTGAACTTAAAGAAGACTGAAGTTAGGGCAATTATTTGCAAAAAAATGGGATGGTGGGATGTTAGTGTCAAGATTAGGTTTGCTTTCAATCTGGAGTGGGTCATAGCACCTGAAATAACACTGCAATATCTGATTACTTAAGGAATGGGGGGGGTGAATGTGAGAAGGGTGTGCAGGCAGCAAGGAAAAGGCAGATTTCTGGCATGAGTGTTTTTGCTTTTAAATTGAGTGGAAAAACTTGTGGTTTTTTTTTTAATTGCTTCAGTTTGGTATTGATAGATGACATGGAATCATTTGAATGGACTTAAACTTTGAACCTTCCCTGCATTGAAAAGTTTGGACATAGTTTCAGAATTACTTCACACTGTTTTAGGGGAAATATCCCTTTTTGAGTCTTCTGAGATGTGCTTGCAGGCTGCAACTTGTTCCATGATGGCTTGACTTTTTTTTATTTTTTTGCAATTGAAGTTCACAGGATTTCTCCCCCCACCTAAGAATCTAACGTACTCTGTAGGAACTTACTCTTTTTTTTACATCTCTGATTGTGACAACTTTTTCTTTTCCATTCTAGATCCAGAGCAGGATGATGGATTCTCTGCCAATAGCTCCAGCCTGAAACTAACAAGACCATTGCTGTTGTCTGTGTGCCTTGCTATAGCATTTGCATTGTGATTTCATAAATATTTTATCCTGTATAAATTTTAATGGACATAAAGGATCCTTGGGGAGAGAGATGCTGCTTTTGTATACATTATTTTTCTTTAATAGACATTACCTATCTCCGCCTGATGCAAGTGAATATATATACAGCTGCCATGAGTCAAGTCACCACAGTCCTGAATTAAATCCTCCTTTTTTTTTTTTTTGGCCCCCCCCCCCTCCATGTACAACCATGCAAGTTATCAGCAAAATGTTATGTGACAGATTCCTAATCTACAGTAACTCGATTCAAACGATTCCTGACTTCTCTATTTAAAGCTGCTTTCATGTAATCCTGACTGTTATTTAAATGGGTTTGTCAAGATTTAACACCAGGAACAAATGACAATAGTATGTAACCATAAGTGGCTTCAAATATTTTGTATGTTGTAAAACTACATTTTTATTTTACTACTGTAAATACTATAATTAATCAATCTTTGAAAACCAGTTTTAGTTAGTATGATACTACACTGTCATGAAATGCCTAATACTACAGGGGCAGTAAAACCAGAAATCAGTTGACTTGAATGTCATTCTTTTCACTTATTCAAAATGAGGTGTTTTATTTTCTGGGAAAAGTTGAGCTGTCCAATTTGATCCAGAAGATGGGGCAATACTTGAGTCTTTCTTTCTAATCTATGTACCACTGCCATCTAATGGAAGTTTAACCTTCCTTTTCAACTCAGTCAAATTGTACCACTTCATATGGCACTAAGTATTTTTTTCTAAGGCCTGGCTACTTCTCTGCAGGGCAATGCAATTCATGTTTTCTAGTCAGACCTTTTTTGATTGAACTCTACTTTCCAGGGCATGTGCAGATTTGTATTAGAAGCAAAGGCAGAATTCTTTGCCCCATATGCTCGTGCATTTACTTGCTGCACCTGATCACGAGCACAACACTAGTATGGATTCAGCATTCAACGTATGCATTGAGTGACCTTTTTTTAAATGTTTTAAAAGGTTAATTTTACTATCTCTTCTGGGTGTGTGTAGGTCAATTATTGCAAGATTTATATTAGAATGAGCCTCTGCATCTATTGAAACAAACAGCAAATAAAGTAAGTCATTTGGGCTTCAGTGAATGATTATGCTCTCATTTGATATGACATTGGCCGAATCTCTCTCTCTTCCTGTTGTGTCCCCATGATCCCTTAGCAGTTCTTGTAGCATCTATGGAAGTGGAAAATTTTCTAATTTCAGAATGTGGATGTACCTACTAGACAAGATGCAATCTTGATCTACTTTTGGGGAAATATGGCAGAGGAGGTGACTGAGGGGTCAGTGGGGGAGCACTTTGGGATCAGTGACTGTAATTTTATTCATTTTTAACAGTGAGAGAAAAGGATATACCAGATCTAAAAGTTGAAGTTCTAAATTGAAGGGGTGGGGGGCCAATTTTGATATTAGGCAAGAACTTTCAAAAGTTGATTGGGGAGTGGATGTTTGCAGGTAAAGGGGTGGCTGGAAAAAATAAAACTTTATTTTAAAAAGAGAGTCCAGAGACACGCTTCCTGTGAAGGTGTTAGGAATACTGGATGACTAGGGAAATGGAGGTTTTGGTCAAGAAGAAGGAAGCATTTAACAGGCGTAGGCAACAGAAATTGCATGATTTCCTGGAGTAGAAAGGTAGTAGGAGGGAAATCGAGAGGCAAATGGGTTAAGGGATTCTACAAACATATTAAGGTCAAAAGGGTAACTAGGACCACTTAAAGATCATCTATTACATCCGTTGAACCCGATACTCCACACACATCATCTATTGTATCCGCTGCACCCGCTGTGGCCTCCTCTATATTGGGGAGGCAGGCCGTCTACTTGTGGAACGTTTCAGAGAACACCTCTGGGACACCCGGAGCTACAGGGTGGTTGGGTTGGTTGGTCAACACTCCCACTCCCCCCCCCCCTTTCCCCCATCGCCAGACCATAGCAACATGACGGTTGGAGGAAGAGCACCTCATCTTCCGCCTAGGAATCCTCCAACCACAAGGGATGAGCTCAGATTTCTCCAGTTTCCTCATTTCCCTTCTCTTCTTTTCCTTCCCTTTCTCCCCCCCCCCCCCCCGCGCCGTCTCAGTCAGATCCCTCGAACTCAGCACCGCCTTCCTAACCTGCAATCTTCTTCCTGACCTCTCTGCCCCCACCCCACTCCGGCCTATCACCCTCACCTTGACTTCCTTCCACCTATTCCATTGCAAGTCCCTCCTCCCTACCTTTTATCTTCGCCTGCTGGTTACACTTTCCTCATTCCTGAAGAAGGGCTTATGCCCGAAATGTCGATTCTCCTGTTCCTTGGATGCTGCCTGACCTGCTGCGCTTTTCCAGCAACACGTTTTCACACTTAAAGATCAGCAAGGCTGCCTAGGTGTGGGATCACAGGAGATGGGGGCGATAAACTAGTATTTTGCATCAGTGTTTACTGTTAAGGATCAAGATGATAGAAAAGTGTGGGGAAATAAATAGCAACATCGCTAATGTGGAGATTTTTCAAGGATGAGGTGCTGGATGTCTTAAAACATATAAAAGTGGATGTAACTGGGAAGAGATTGCTGAGCGCCTTGCTGAGATATTTGCATTGTTGATAGCCACAGGTGATGTGCTGGAAGACTGGAGGTTGGCTAATGTGGTGCCACTGTTTAAGAAAGATGGTAAGTAAAAGCCAAGGAGCTATACACCAGTGAGCCTGTCCTCAATACTTGGCTTTGTGGTGGGAAATTATCTCACTAGCCTGATTGTTACTACTTAGAGTCATGGAGATGTACAGCACGGAAACAGACCCTTCGGTCCAACCCATCCATGACGACCAGCTATCCCAACCTAATCTAGTCCCACCTGCCAGCACCCAGCCCATATTCCTCCAAACCCTTCCTATTCATATACCCATCCAAGTGCCTCTTAAATGTTGCAATTGTACCAGCCTCCACCACCGCATCTGGCAGCTTATTCCATACATGTACCACTCTCTGTGTGAAAAGGCTGCCCCTTATATCTCTTTACTATCTTTCCCCTCTCACCCTAAACCTATGCTCTCTAGTTCTGGACTCTCTGACCCCAGGGAAAAGGTAGGGAGGAGGGACCTGGGGGAGGGGTGTTGGAAATGCAATAGGTGGAAGGAAGTCAAGGTGAGGGTGATATCCTACCCATGCCCCTCATAAGTCCCAATGGACTGAAGCCAAAGGCCTTAGAAGAAATAGCCAGTGGCAGCGTTATGTATTGATTTTAATGGGCAAACATTTTCTGCATTTGGGGAAGATTGCAGTCAATTGGGAGAGAGGAAATATACTTCCATTATTCAAATAAGGTGAGAGACAAAAACAAAAACCAGTTACAGGGAAAATATGAAAAGCCATCACAATGGATGGGGACTTCGATTAATTCAAGACAGTTAGAGAAATAATACAGTGGCAGCATGGTGGCACAGTGGTGAGCACTGCAGCCTCAGTGCCATGGGCCGATTCCAGCCTCGGGCAACTGTATGTGTGGAGCCCATACACTCTCCCCACGTCTGCATGGGCCTCCTCCAGATGCTCCAGCCTCCTCCCACAATCCAAAGATGTGCCAGTCAGGTGGATTGGCCATACCAAATTGCCCATAGTGTCAAGTGCATTAGTCAGAGGGGAAAGGTCTAAGTGGGTTACTCTTGGGAGGGTCAGTGTGCACTTGTTGGGCCAAATGGCCTGTTTCCACACAGCAGGGAATCTAAAGTTTTATGGAAGGGAAATGCTACTTAACCCATTTAATCAAGATCTCGGAATAAGTGCTGTAGATAAAGGAAAACTGATGAGATACTTTGATTTGGCATCTTATCAAATGCTTTCTGGAAATCTCAGGTTACTGCAGAAAATGAAAATTCCAGTAGAAGGGGTAATACACCTGAGGATAGATGGGATATCATTGACAGACATGGAATGAGGCAAAATTGGGTCACTTCTTGATGGCAAGTTATAGGGACTTGCGGATTCCTCTACAGTTGGGAACTTAGACTTATCACCCAAGAGGCAAGAAATTCCTTATCTTGGGTCTAAATGATCCATCCATTAACCTGAGATGTCCTCGGGTTTGGGACTCCATCACACGCACATCCATCCTGTCACGTGCTGCAAAAATCTTTTCAGGTTCAACAAAATTAACCTCATTCTTCAGAATTCAGACTAAGCACCTCCTCAAATGTCTCCCTCACAATGTCCCTTCCACATCTCTTCTCCACACTAGCCCCATGATGTCCCTTTCCCACCCCATAACCTACCTCTCCTCAGCCGTTCCCTTGGCCATCCTATGACCTCTCTTCAGCCCCATGCCATCCTTTCTCCATCAAATCAACCCTCCCATTCCTCTTCACCCCCTCCCCGTACCCCCTTCCCCGTCCCCTCCCTTCACCCCCTCTCTCCTCAGCCCTAGCCCCACTGTGACCCTGCCCTCCCTTCACCCACTCCTGGACTCTCCCCTTCACCCTGACCCGAGCCGTTCCCTTTCTCTTCACCGTTTCCTTGACCCTCCGGTCCACCCTCCAAATCCTTCCCTCCTCTCCGCCTGAGCCCTCCCGGCTCATCCGCACTGAACACGTGTTCTCGCTGCCAGCTCGCTCTGCTCACTAGGCCACGGCTTCTCACATTTTCATGGTTCCCTTTGGCCCCAGATTAGTCCTCAGCACATCCTGTAGGCCTCGAGCTGTGCTGATATTAACAGTGAGGGCAGTCTGGGCCCTGGCTATCTCTGCGTTCGAGTTGAGAGCTTTGATTGTAGACATTGCAATGACTGAATCGCCCAACGCTCAACTCCGTCTACTTCCAAAACCAAAACCTCAGGATTGAGGGCAGAGCAGTGGCTGTGAGCTATATGGACTTCAGTAAGGTGTCTGGCACGGTTCCTTATTGGTTAGCAAGATTAGATTGCATAGAGTAGAGGGAGAACCAGCTACTGGGTACAGAACTGACTTGAAGGTAGACGATGGTGGCTTTTCAGACCGGAGGCCTGTGACCAATGGTGTGCCACAAGGATCAGTGCTGTGTCCACTGCTTTTTGCCATTTTATATAAATGATTTGGATGCGAACATTATATATGGTTCGTGAGTTTGCAGATGACACCAAAATTGGAGGTCTAGTGAAAAGTGAAGAAGATTACTTCAGTACAATGGTATCTTGATCAGTTGGGCCAATGGGCTGAGGAGTGGCAGATGAAATTTAATTTAGATAAATGTAGGGTGCTGCATTTTGGAAAGGCAAATCAGAGCAGGACTTGCACATCTTTTTTTAATGGTAAGGTTCTGGGGTGTGTTGCTGAACAAAGATCTTAGAGTGCAGGTTCATAGTTCCTTGAAAGTGTAAGTAGGACAGTGAAGGTGTTTGGTGTGCTTTCCATTATTGTTCAGAGCATTGAGTATAGGAGTTGGGAGGTCATGTTGTGGCTGCACAGCATATTGGTTAGGCCACTACTGGAATATTGTCTGCAATTCTGGTTTTCCTCCAGAAACTTCCAAGCTTTCAGAAAAGATTTACAAGGATATTGCTAGGGTTGGAGGTTTTGAGCTATAGGGAGAAGTTGAATAGACTAGGGCTGTTTTCCCTGGAGTGTCGGAGGCTGAGGGGTGATCTTAAAGTCTTATAAAATCACGAGTGGCATGGATAGGATAAATGGGCAAGGTCTTTTCCCTGAGGTGGGGAGAGTCTAGAACTAGAGGGTACAGGTTTATGGTGAGAGGGGAAAGATATGAAAGGGACTCAAGGTGCAACTTTTTCACACAGGGTGGTGCGTGTATGGAGTGAGCTGCCAGAGGAATGGAGGCTGGTACAAATGAACATTTAAAAGGCATCTGGATTGATATTTGAATAGGATGGTTTAGAAGGATATGGGACTAGATTTATTTAGAATATCTAGTATAGATGAGTTGGACCAAAGGGTCTGTTTCTATGCTGTGTCAGACTCTGTCTGTTCTTCAGAATGATTCTCCAGGTGTAGTTTTCCAAGTCCCTGGACTGCTGCACTCAGCTATCCTTGCTCCTGTATGCATATCCCTCCTGCCCTGAAGGCCAACATAACCACTTGCCTTTAAGTGCTTGCTGTACCTGCTTGCTTTGTGACTGGTGTACAAGGACCCCAAGTCCCCTTGAATGTCAGCATTTCCCAATCTATTACTAGTTAAATAACCTGCCATTATTTTTACTTTTAAGTGGACAATTGCACAATTATTGGTTATACTGCATTTGCCTTCTCAATTTTCGTAAAGACCTCTTGGAAGTGCATTATACCCTACTCGCCACTTTGTTTAAGGTAACATTACCATGTGGACTTCAGGGACATTTTTAAAAAAGAGGAAGATGACTGGGAGTGAGATTAACTTGAGGTGTGGGTTTGAGAAGGTGGAACGTTCATAATGATATCAACTAGTGAGGGAAATGAACCCAGGCTTTTGGCATTGCTTTGCATTACAAACCATCCGACCAGTCACACGAGAGTAGCAATCTGCAGGAATTCTTCTGGACCCGACAGAATTATGGAAAGTGGCAACCAATAAATCCATTATCTCCACATAGACCAAGAACAGGAATCCCAGGTTCCCCAAGTTGGTTCTTGGGCCTTGCCTCCATAAATGGCCTGGGTACTTTCAGTCCCTTGATTTTTTCCAGCTCTCTTTTCAGTAATGCTAATTTCTTTGAATACCTAATTCCACCTTTCCCAATACCCCATTGCCTCTCTAGCATTTGTGGGCTGTTTTGCCATCTTATCTAAAAATGGAACTAGAGGTTTAATCACTCTGCTAATTGTTATGATTAAGTTGTCCATTTTGCTATCATTGACAAATCGGGACAATGTGGAATACCATTCTATATCCAGACAGGTTTACTTCCATCAAGTTTAAGTATTGGCAGGATTCAGCAACTGCAGTATCTGGCAAGAAATGTATTTTGGTGACTGAGATCTCCATGCCCCCAGATCACATGCTCTAATAGCATGAGTATGTCTCTTAAAGGTATACAGCTGTATTGACTATGACATGAATTAGGGGCACAACTGGAACAAACATGCCTGTTTTATAATATTTTAACCTATGAAATTTTCAGGAGCATAGCTCCTTAGTTTTGAGTCTATTTCCATGAGCCAACTGCAGATCAAGTCCCACATAAGCCCACAGAATTGAGAGTCAATTACTAACAGGTAAAGGAAATTAGTTGAGTGGCAGGAAACCATTAGAATAATGGTTTAGTACTTAAATTGGCAGGATGTGATGTATGGTATCCTGCAGGGATCTTTTGGGACCTCAATTATTCACAATATTCATCAGTTACGTAATGGAATAAAAAGTCAAATATGAATCTGACTACACAACGGGGTAGAATTGTAGACAGGTTTGACAGCAGGATATTGAGATTAGGTGACTGGGCAAAGCTATGGTGGATGGGTCTTAATTTAAGCAAGTGAGAGGTTGTCTACTTCAGACTGAGATTGATCAGGATTTTGTTTTAGGCACGAAGTTAAATAGAAGATGCCTGATGAGATTTGGGAGTTTGGGCACATGGTTATTTAAAATGCTATAAACAAGTGCAGAGAATAATCAGGAAGGCTAATGGAATACTGGCCTTTCTATCTAAAAGGCTGAAATATAGGAATGCTGCAGTCATACAAAAGCCCTGCTTAGATGCTAGTTAGTACTGTGAGCAGATCTGGTCACCAAGCCTTAGGATGTTTTGACCCTGGAGGGAGTTCAACACAAGTTTTTACAAGCATGATATCAGGGGTTAAATTGAGATTAGACAAATTAGGCTTTATTTTTCTCAACTTTAGAAGGTTAAGGGGTGACCTAATTGCATTTTCAGGATATTAACAGGGAAAGACAGGGCAGATCAACTGTTTCCACTGGTTGGAAGTTTCTAGAACCTTGGTCTAAGAACTTGGGCCAGGCCATTCAGAAGATGTTAGAAAGCACTACCTCATGCAAGTTGCGGAGGATTGGAGCACTTTTCCTCAAGTGACAGTTGAGGGATTCAATTGATAAATTTTAAATCTGATTAGATTAATTTTTTTATTAAATAAGGGACCTAAGCCTAAAGCAAGCTTATGGATTTAGGCCACAGATCAGCAATGATCTTATTGAATGGTGAAGCAGGCTCCAGTATTCTTTTGTTCCTAGATTCCAATCACTAATCAATTTGCTGGAGCTTTTGTAAGTTTGGGCATATGGAAAATGCTGTAGTCTCTCTTGGAAGTTGATACCTGAGAGTAAGTGAGGTTGCCTTCCTGTGCTCCAGCAGACAATTGGGCAAGACTGAACAATGCTGAAACTGTTCATATAATTAAAATGTTGGATATATCCATACAGGCAGTATTTGTGAATAGTTTAAAAGGTTAATATTTCAAGTCAATGACCGACCTTCAGATTAGGTGAAGGACTAGCTAGTTCAAGGCTTGGTAGAAAGGGGTTTGCCTAAGATCCCATCATGGGTGGGGGAGTTGAGTTTGGGTCCAGTGAATATTTCCTAGTTGGGGATCATGGTACTTAAAAATAAATGAAGATTGCAGATGCTGGATATCAGCGTCAGAGCATGTGCTGGAAAAGCACAAGCTGGTCAGGGAGCATCCAAGCAGCAGTAGTGTCAGTGGTTTGGGCATAAGCCCTTCCATCAAGAATAAGGCTTGTGGGCCAAGGAGGCTGAGAGGTAAATGGGAGGGTGGGAGTGGGGCTGGGGGAATGTAGCTGGGAAGGTGATAGGTAGATGAAGGTGAGGGTGAAAGTGATAGGTTAGAGAGGAGGGTGGTGCAGATAGGTGGGAGGGAAGATGAACAGTTCAAGAAGGTGGAGCTGAGTTGGGAGGTTGGGACTGGGATAAGGTGAGGGGAGGGAAAACTGGGGAAATCTACATTGATCCTGTGTGGTTCAAAGGTCCTAAGGTAGAAGATGAAATGTTCTTCCTGCAGTCATTGGGTGGCTAGGATTTGGTGGTGGATGAGGCCCTGGACTTGCATATCCTTGGTGGAATGGAAGGGGGAATTAAAGTTTTCGGACACGGGGTGGTGGGGTTGTTTGGTGCATGTGTCCCGGAGATGTTCCCTGAAATGTTTGGCAAGTTGGTGTCCTGTCTCCCCAATGTAGAGGAGACCACAACGAGATACCTATAGGCCAGTCTGCATGAAAATCTAGTAGGGAAATCACTGGAAACTATTCAAGGACAAAACTGAGGGAGTGTCTTTATCAAAGGATATGATAAATCAAGAAGCTAACTCACTATTGTTATCTCAAGTGAAATTAAGGATGAATCTTATCCTATTAATATCTTAATCTAAATGATCATTGTCAGACTCTACAAAATGTTACCTCTCTATGAACATTTTTGTTTTAGCATCATTTCTAGCTAAAGTGGATATTCACCATTATTGGTGTAGTCACCATTAGATACACAGCCTCCAAATAATCACTTGTTGCAATCCGGGCTGAGTGTAATTTGGTTGAAGTTCTCAACCCATCTCATCAACTTTCCCTGTTACATGGCCACTACCCTGCCTGCTACAAACTGCCTGTGGAAACAGTTCAACCGTACCTCTATCACCATTTTGGGGAAGAAAATCAAGCTTCTAGCTTTCATTTCAAAGCTTTGACTCATTACTTGAACATCATATAAAACACAATTTACATTCCCAAGCCTTTTAACGATGAGAAAACTAAACTGCAGCTGTCAGTTATCTAAAACAAACAGGTGCGGGCATGTTTATTACATCGTAATAAAATAGTTTATTAGCTAAGCTATCTCAGCCAAAGACTCATTAACTTTATCACATTTCAGAAGAAGCATTGGTGAACCTTGTATCTCCTAGAAGAGATCAAAGTTACATGGTCATTAACAATAGAGATAAGAATAACAGCCTACCATAGCCATTTAGAAGTGATGATCTCCTCTGAGAGACCGTCATTATAGCTCTGTTTACTGAAATATATACGGAGGCTTCAGAGTTGATTCCAACTGCCTTACACAATGGAACATCTCCAAATAACATAAGTCTTTGCGTTTCATGAAACCAAAGTGGATAAGATGAGCCAGCAAAGCTGAAATTAATATTTACCCAAAAGCATTGAAATCCGTCAACCTTACCTACTCATGGCCCAGAAGTGGGAAATGGTCTTCTGGCATTTAGTCATGTAGATGGGAAGGTCAATCCAAGAATCTTGCAAATTGGCAGACCCATCTCCCTAGTAGAAGTGACTTTTGCATCTCAGTCTTGCATTCCATTTATAACCACCTCTGAACTCAGCAGACTTTGTGAAAAATGGCACTTAATACGGAGGAACCTTGATTATCCGAAGGACACTGGAGGGCAGTATTTTATTCAGTTAATTGAATTCCAGATAATCGAATGCCAGATTACATAGTTTAGCCAAGCATCGGGACCTTGCAATCTTGCCGGATAATCCGATATTTGGATAATCGAACGCTGGATAATCACGGTTCCTCTGATCAATGTAAACTAAATGTAAACTAAATGTAGAAAAATTAGCACTCTGACTTTATATCTTGTAATCAGGAATCATAATCTGAAAAGAGTAAAAAAAAACTAATTCTTGTCTGTTTTATTCAAGCATACGAAGTTTAAAATGACCTCAGTGAGTAAATGCAAGTTGTATAATGTTAGGAACGTGGATCGTAGAATATTACAGCATAGTTCAGGCCCTTCGGCCCTCGTTGTTGCACTGACCTGTGAACCCAATCTGAAACCCATCTAACCTACTCTATTCCATTATCATCCATATGTCTATCCAATGACAATTTTAATGCCCTTAAAGTTGGTGAGTATAATACTGTTGCAGGCAGGATGTTCTACACTCTTACTCCTTTGAGTAAAGAACTTACCTCTGATATCTGTCCTATATCTATCACCCATCAATTTAAAGCTAAGTCCCCTCGTGTGAGCCATCACCATCTGAGGAAAAAGGCTCTCACTGTCCACCCTATCTAATCTTCTGATCATCTTGTATGTCACCTCTCAACCTTCTCTCTAACGAAAACAGCCTCAAGTCCCTCAGCCTTTCCTCATAAGACCTTCCCTCCGTACCAGGCAACGCTCTGGTAAATCTCTTCTGCACCCTTTCGAATGCTTCCACATCCTTCCTATAATGCGGCGAACAAAACTGTACACAATATTCCAAGTGTGGCCGAACCAGAGTTTTGTACAACCATGATCTCATGGCTCTGAAATTCAATCCCTCTATCAATAAAAGCTAACAAACTGTACATCTTTTTTTTAAACAACCCTCTAAACCTGGGTGGTAACTTTCAGGAATCTATGTACATGGACATCGAGATCTCTCTTCTCATCTATATTACCAAGACTCTTACCATTAGCCCGGTATTCTCTATTTCTGTTACTACTTCCAAAGTGAATCACCTCACACTTTTCTGCATTAAACTCCATTTGCCACCTCTCAGCACAGCTCTGCAGCTTATCTCTGTCCCTCTGTAACCTACAACATCCTTCAGCACAACTCTACCGACCTTAGTGTCATCCGCAAATTTACTAACCCATCCTTCTAAGCCCTCATCCAGGTTATTTATAAAAATGACAAACAGCAATAGCTGCAAAATAGATCCCTGCAGTACACTACTTGCAACTGGATTCCAAGATGAACATTTCCCATCAACCACCACCCTCTGTCTTCTTTCAGCTAGCCAATTTCTGATCTAAACCGTTAAATCACCCTCAATCCCATGCCTCTGTATTTTCTGCAATAACCTACCATGGAGAACCTTATCAAATGCCTCACTGAAATTCACATATACCACATCAACCGCTTTCCCCTCATCCACCTGTTTGGGCACCTTCTCAAAGGACTCAAAGTTTGTGAGGCTTGACCTACCTTTCACAAAACCGTGTTGACTATCCCTAATCAAATTATTCCTTTCTAGATGACTATAAATCCCATCTCTTAATTCTTTCCAACACTTTATCCACAACCAAAGTAAGGTTCACTAGCCTATAATTTCCAGAGTTGTCTCTACTCCCCTTCTGAACAAGAGGACAACATTTGCTATCCTCCAGTCTTCAGGCAGTCTTCCTGTAGACAATGATGACATAATGATCAAAGCCACAGTTTCTGAAATCTCTTCCCTGGCTTCTCTGAGAATCCTAGGTTAAATCCCATCTGGCCAAGGGGATTTATCCATTTTCACGACTTCCAGAATTGCTAACACCTCCTCCTTATGAACCTCGATCCCATTTAGTCTAATAGCCTGTATCTCAGTATTCTCCTCGGCAATGTTGGCCTTGGGTGGCCTCAGGATTAACTTGGTTTGAATTGTGTGAACCTGAGGGGAGGCAGTGCCAATGTGGGTACTGTGACTTCTTTATCATCAAGAGTACCACGCTAATGTTCTGGACACTGGGGCTTGAACTTTAATACAGTAGCTGATGAGATTTGAATTTTAAAAAGGCCTGAATTTAAAAGAAAACTAGCCTAATGAAAACCATATAACTCCTTTTGATTGTCATAAAAATCTATCCTTACCCAGTCTGGCCTATGTGTAACTCCAGATCCTCAGCATTATGGTTGACTCTTAACTGTTCTTTGAAATGGCCTGGCAAGCCATTAAGTTGTATCAAAGCTGCTACAAAGTCTGAACCAAGGAATGAAATCAAATAGATCATCTGTCATCCAAAATGACAGCAAATCTAGCCATCATAACAGTTCAGAGTCATACTTACTAACATATAGGCTTGTGCCTAAATTGGGAGAATTTTACACCGGCCAGTTAAGCAATAGCCTGCCATTCCACAAGATATGATTATATAAACATAACTACATCTAGACTCCACTATTGTCGGGTATGTCTTGTTCCAATGGCAGGACAGATGTATGTCAATCAGAGTGGAAAGATCTGTAATGTGAGCCATACAATTTAACAGTCTCAAAACAATCAGGAGGATAGCAGAAAAGTAGTCTGGACATCTTAGAATTACATAAGAGAAAAACACAGCAAAAAAAAGGTTTTAAGCTGTCAGAAGGTTGAATGCATGATAAAGAGAAAGTGAGCTAGCAATTGTGTGTTAGCGATTTGATGAAGGGTCCCATGAAGTTACATGAACAAAGAAGATAGCACTGAGTGCAGACATTTTCAGGGAAGAAACCAAATAAAGCCTTGCCAACTGAACTGAAACTGGATGGACAACCTGGCATGGTCCAGGCACCAGAAATGACAACAGCAAAGGCAGCCCTATCAAGTCTGCAAAATCCTCCTAGTAGCATCTGGGGCCTAGTGTCAAAATTGGGAGAGCAGTCTCACAGACTAGTCAAGCAAGAGTTTGACATAGTCATACTCATGGAATCATACATCACAGATAATGCTCCAGATACCATCACCATCCCTGAAATAATCCTGTTCGACCACAGGGCAGATCCAGTAGAGGTGGTGACATACATTCAGGAGGATATTGCCCTGGGAGTCCTCACTGGTTCTGGATTCCAGGGAGTCTTATGGCATTGGATTAAACATGGGTAAGGAAACCTGCTGATTACCACATATTGTCCTCCATTGGCTGATGACTCGGTACTCCTCCATGTTGAATAACACTTGGAGGCAGCATTGAGCTGGAAGGGTGCAAAACCTACTTTGGGTGGGGGATTTCAGTGTCCACCACCAAGAATGGCTTGGCAGCAGCATGACTGATTGAGTTGGTCAGGTCCTAAAGGACATTACTGGGAGCCTGGGTCTGCAGCAGATGATGATGGATCCAACAAGAGAGAAAAACATACTTGACCTCATCATCAATCAAGCAGATGCATCTGTCCATGACAGTATTGGTAAGAACGAACACCGCACAGTGCTTGTGGAAATGGAAGTCCTGCCTTCACGTTAAGAATATCCTTCATCGTGTTGTGTGGCATTAACACCATCCTAAATGATAGAGACATCGAACAGATCGAGCATCTAGGACTGGGCATTGTAAAGCACTGTGGGCCAGCACCAGCAGCAGAATTGTACTGTTGGAATATTGCGTGCAATTCTGGTCTCCTTCCTATTGGAAAGATGTTGTGAAACTTGAAAGGGTTCAGAGAAGATTTATAAGGATGTTGCCAGGGTTGGAGGATTTGAGCTATAGGGAGAAGCTGAACAGGCTAGGGCTGTTTTCCCTGGAATGTCGGATGCTGAGGGGTGACCTTATGGAGGTTTACAAAATTATGAGGGGCATGGATAGAGGAAACAAGCAAAGTATTTTCCCTGGGGTTGGGGAAACCAGAATTAGAGGGCATAGGTTTAGGGTGAGAGGGGAAAGATATAAAAGAGACCTGTGGGGCTATGTTTTCACACAGGTACGTGTATGGAATGAGCTGCCAGAGGAAGTGGTGGAGGCTGGTACAATTGCAACATTTAAAAGGCTTTTTGATGGGTATATGAATAGGAAGGGTTTGGAGGAATATGGGCTGGGTGCTGGCAGGTGGGACTAGATTGGGTTGGGATATCTGCTCGTCATGGACGGGTTGGACTGAAGGGTCTGTTTCCATGCTGTACATCTCTATGACTCTATGACTCTATGACTGCGTTGCCAAATACCAGACTAATGCCATTTGCAAGTTTGCTGATGACACCACCATAGTTGTCGAATCTCAGATGGTGATGAAACAGACGAAAGTTGGAAGACTTCGAAAAATGGTGCACTGAGAACAACCTAGCTCTCAGTGCCGGCAAAACCGAGGAACTCATTATTGACTTTTGGCGGAATGTTACTCATGCCCCTCTACACATTAACAGCACAGAGGTGGAACGAATGGAGTGTCAAGCTCCTAGGAATTGTCATCTATAACAAGCTTTCTTGGACTCTTCATGTGGACGCACAGGTTACAAAGGCCCAACAACGCCTGTTCTTCGTCAGACAGCTGAGGACATTCGGCATGACGGTGAATACCCTTGCCAACTTTTATAGGGTGCGCCATCGAGAGTATTCTGTCTGGATGTATCACTACCTGGCATGGCAACTGTACCATTCAAGATTGGGATGGTTACAGAGCGTGGTGAACTCGGCCTGGACAAAGATCAACCTCCCATCTATAGAATCCATCTACCAAGTCCGCTGACAGGGAAAGGCTGCCAGTATTCCCAAAGATCCATCCCACCCTGGCAATGTTTTTCTACAACCTCTACCATCAGGGAGAAGGTACAGAAGCCTGAACACATGCACCAGCCGGTTTCGAAACAGTTTCTACCCTACTTTGTTCGAATACTGAATGGACTCACAAACTCTTAACATTCGCCTGTACCTGTATTTTTGTTTTTATTTAAATATTATTTACTTCTCTATACTACTTAACTCTGTGATCTGCCTGTATTACTCGCAAGACAAAGCTTTTCACTGTGCCTTGGTACACGTGACAATAAATTCAATTCAATTCAATTCACCTCACCTCTTAACTCTCATTTCCTTTCCACTGTCCACAAGGCAGAAATCAGATTTATGATGCAATATTTTCCACTTGCCTGGATGGGTGTAGCTCCAGCAACATTCAAGAAGTTAGACAGAATCTAGGGCAAAACAGCCCACTATATTGACACAGTGTGCACCAAGTTCCACACTCACTTCCCTCACCACCAGATGCATTCCAGCAACTCACCAAGAAAAATCAGGCTGCACTCTCCAAACACATGACCTACACTACCTCAAAGGACAAGAGCAGCAGATAAATAGGAACCCAACCACTGCAAGTTCTCCTCTAGTCACAAACAGTCCTGACTTAAAATTATATTGCAATTCATTGATTGTAACTGGATGAAAATTCTAGGACAGTCGTGCTACAGTTGGAGTTCTGTATCCACACCTAAGGACTGCAGCAGTTCAAGAAGGCGACTTGTCACCATTTTCTCACAGGTAATTTGATATAGGCAATAAATGTTGCCCTAACCAACAATATCCACTGCCCAGAAATAAATTTTAAAAAGTAATGGTGATGTAATTGGTCAGGTCCTAGTGACCAAAACTAGAAAAGTGAAAACTAACAATTCTAGATGGTACATCTTCTATGGATATTAAATTATTTCCAAGCTGTACACCTTCGCTCACTGTCTCGGCTGTTAGAAGAACTTTGCGCTCAGCCATTTAGCACTTGACCCTCCAAACTTACATCCAGTGTGAGCCACTGTGCTTAAAAGAGGAGAAAACTAAGCATGGAATGCAAATTAATGCATAAATATTCATATTTTACATAAATAAAGTTTCAATTTTAAATACTGTAAAATGTAATTTTAAGTATTTTTTGTAAGATGTTGAAATTGAAAACTGGTTTTGAATCAAATTTCCTTGGTGTGTTTCATTTCACTCGCATGATGGTGACAGAAATATAAGATCTAAAATGATAGCTACAAATCAACTGGAGCATTTGATTCTACATTATTTGACACATGCAAGGATGCTATTGCAGTACTTTAATGAGTAACCCTGTGACATTTAACAGTTAAGTTCTGAAGTTTTATTTGAATTTACCACGAGTCAAGAATCAAATTTATTTTCTCTGCCAATTTCCAGCTAATATAATACTGCATCATGAATTGTTGCACTGGCTAATTCACACTTACAGTTCTTGTTAGGGCCAAAAGCAAATTGAGCAAGTCCCATGAATGCTGTATGAAAGTGAATGATGTGCTTTTCAAAGAAAAATCCATTTCGTCTGTGCCAAGTTATGATTGGCTTGCAGGAGTCTTATGACACCTGCCAGCAACTATTCCCACACCATGGGCGATGTTTCTGGAACTTACAGCCTATAATGTCATCACACATACTATGCTACAAAATGCATGGAATGATAGAAGCCCTCTGATCCAAGATCTGCATTCAAAATAGACTTGTCACCAGCTCCCATATAAACAAGGCAGATACCCAACATAAAGAAATGTTGCTTGTGTAAGTTCCCCACTACTCACTCTGGTTACATCTCTAAGCAGATCAATATTGCCAGTTTGAGGAATAATCATTTTATTGGAGAGGAAAGGAATTCACTTCTGGTAAGTGAATTGTGTTTTAAAATGTTATTTTTATTTCTCTAATGGTGTTAAAACAATTCCCAAATGGCTGAGTTGTTTCACAGATCTCATTATATTGCTTTGAAAACGTGTTTTTGTCTTTAAATGTTTGGACGTGTTCATAGTAAGTTACAATGGTTTCCAACAATTTAAACTGACTAAGTTGGTATGATGTGAGGAAATCTTTGAATAACGTGCTGAAATTAAGTGCGTGTTTTACATATGACTGCCAAATATTCTCAGCTGGAAGTCTATCCTGATTTAAACCAATCTTTCATCATATTAAATCCATCAAAGTTCTAGGAACGATGTACATTAAATCATGTAGCAATCCAAATTGAGAGTTATAAATACATGAAATACTTCAGCAAAATGTGTTCCAAATTATATATTTGTGTCATTCTTACAAAATGTAAAATGTTTTGAAGTACTGTAATTTCTAAAAATTTTAACTGAATTAAGTTTAAGTTATAATGGTTACTTTAACCTTTATGATGATCAGTAGTAGCAATTATAATTACTGGATCTGAGAATGAATATATTTTTTAAAAATACAGTTGTTGTTCATAGTAACAAATAAAAATCATTGGCACTACACCTGCAAAGAATGTGATTAATTGAACTCAAGCCTAAATTGCAATTTGCTCATACATCATTTATAATTTAAATATCAGTTAGCTAAGGCAGTGGGCCACATAAACTACTAGGGAGTCAGTTTTAGTCAGTGATCTGTGCTGCTTTAACTGATGTTGGTATGGTAGCAGCTGGTATGTTGGAGTTGTCCTCATTGTTTCTACATTATCCACAGGCAAAGAGAGCAATGTCCCTATTTCTGATTTTTATCCAACTACTGAGGATACATATGAAACATCAGGATAAATTAGGATTGGGTTGACTGTGATGTACCTTCTGCTAGTGGTACTACATTTTTAAAAAGGAGGGAACCTGGAGGACAGGAGTAAAATAGTGGAAAAAGATAGGGACATTTCAAGTAAATCTTTGCCATCTGGGGTAATTTTATTAATTTTCAAGAATGGATCATGCAGGAACACAAGTAGAAAGAATAGATCTGATGGTTAAGAAGTTGGAAGAAATATTAACTATTCAAAGTCTGGGAATGTTCCCATGGGCAACATGGAGATTTTCACAAATACCAGCAACCCAACTGAAGTTGGAAGGGACAAGGAGGTGACATAAAGATAGATTATGGAAAGTGGAATTAGATAGTGAATCTACAAAGGAGGAATTAGAAGGTTCATTTGGCAAATCTCTTTAAAGTAAGAAAAAGTATTTTGGGGCCTCCTCTTTCTACATTTTCTGCCATTTTGCTGTGTAAATTGATGATAAAAAGGTTAAGCAATATAAACACTGAAATATGCAAAAGGAAGTTACAGTCTTGTCAGCTTGATATCAATAGTGGGAAAACTGATGAATGTTGTAATATGGGATATAGTAAATATGCACATGGAGAAAAATAAGTTCATTCCAGACAGTCAACGTATTTTTTGTCAGGGGCAGATCATGTCTGACAAACTTAATTGAGTCTTTTGATGAGGTGGCACAAGCAGTGAATGAGGGTAGTGCTATGGATGTTACATATTAGGACTTTTCTGACCGCATTTGGTACAGTGCAACATGGCAAATTAGTTAGCAAATTAGAAATATTTTGGATTGATGGGTCCTTGGCAGCATGGATTAGAAGATAGCTAAGAAAACAGAGGGGAGGTATAGATAGGCATTTCTCAGTTTGGCGACAAGTTGAAAGTGGTGTTCCCCTCTTGGTGTTGGGACCTTTGCTTTTTCTGATTTATATAAATGATTTGGAGATGGGTGCTAAGGGAAAAATCTCTAAGTTTTTAGGTGATATTGAACTAGGGAGAATAGTGAATCGCTAGAATGATGTTAAGTGACTTCAGAGGGTTATTGATAAGTTGGTCAAATGGGCAGACACCTGGCAAATAGTTTTCAATGAAGAGAAATGTAAGGCAATGCATTTTGATAGAAGAAACATGGAGGGACAGGTTCAATGGTATAACTTTGAGGGGAGTACAAGAGCAGAGGGACTTCATGGTTTATGTAAATGATTCTCCGCAGATGGATTAGGCAAGCTGAAATTGTTGTTAAGATCTATTGGATCTTTGGGTGTATAAATAGAGGCATAGAGTATAAAAGCAAGGAAGTGATGCTACACTTCTAAAAATCATTGGCCAGACCACATTTGAAGTTTTGTGTTCAGTTCTGGGTATCTAATTTAAGGAAGGATGTTGGAGCTCGGAAAAGAGTTTAAAGGATCTTTACTAGAACGATACCAGGTATGAAGGATTTTAAATACAAGGAACGATTAGATATTTGGCTTATTCTTCTTGGAGCAGAGAAGATTAAAAGGTAACTCTGCTGAGATGTACAAAATTACGAACACATCTGATAGAGGAAAGAAAGATATTCATTTCAACTAGTTGGTATGTCAGTAACTCGGGGTCACAATTTCAAGATTGTCAGCAAGAGAACCAGGAGTGGGATGAGGTGAAACTTCTTTACTCAGAAAGTTGTTAAGATTGTGAATGCGCTAGCTGGGAGAACGGTGGAGCTGGATTCCATAAGAGGTTTCACAAGAGGGCTGGATATATATTTGAAATTGATGAAGTTAAAGGGCTGCAGATATAGGGCTGGAGAGTGGAACTAGTTGGGTAGCTCTTTTGATAGCTAGTACAGACAGATTGAATTAAGTAAAAACAATGACTGCAGATGCTGGAAACCAGATTCTGGATTAGTGGTGCTGGAAAAGCATAAAAGTTCAGGCAGCATCTGAGGAGCAGGAAATTCGGCGTTTTGGGCAAAAGCCTTCATCAGGAATACAATGAATTGAATGGTCTCCTTCTGTACTGTAAAATTCTATGATTCTATGAAAAGTGCTATGTGAATACAGCAAAGGTAAACCAAAAGGCAAAACAAAAATCAGGTTCATTACCGCCTGCAGAACCAGGGATCATACACATTAAAAAGACTGCACATATCAAAGATAAGCTTTTATAATAGTGAAAGATACTATTCTAAGTTGCGACTGATTTCACTTGGAGTAATGCTGAGTCACTTGGTGTAAAAAGTGAATAATTTTCAACACATAATTCCTTAAAGTGATAAACATTAGAATCAAAATGTTAGTTGAACTCGAGAAAATCTGCACCTACTGCTGTAAAAACAACGAACTCCTGTCACTGTGTCCTTATTTCTTCTAGGAAATGGATAGTTTGTCATATTTGTCGAATCGAGAGAGATCAGCTGGCTCCAAGTATGATCTGAAAGCTATCTGGGAGAAGAGAATTGAAAAGCAGACGGAGTGGATGGAGCAGGAAAAGATCAGGTTGAATAAGAGTGCCCTTAGTAGGTGTGTTCTATGATTATTTTGCAAATGAATTGATATTCAAGACAGCACAGGTTTGAAGTCTAGAAGATGTGTCACATCATACCACTGAAAGGGTTGTTTGTTTCTCTGATTTATACATGATTATTTAGAGTTTATATTGACATGATATAATGAAAACAAACAACAAGTGACTGGATTGACTGGAACATTTAAGTATAGTGCAATGGATAGATAATTAATGGATTCATATCCTTCGGGATACATTTGTGCATTTGTTCTTCTGTTCAGCTACCTGCAACTTTGGCAGAGGAGTTGTAGTAACCCTGAAAAATGATGAAAACAGCATTTTTAAAGCTGATTTATTCCTGAGATACTTATTTATTTTTTTCCCCTTAAATAATGACTTTTTAGTTACTAAGTTGAATAATTGTTTATTGGATTGATTCCTTCAACTCTGAACAAGCAAGATGTTGTGAAACTTGAAAGGGTTCAGAGAAGATTTACAAGGATGTTGCCAGGGTTGGAGGATTTGAGCTACAGGGGGAGGCTGAACAGGCTGGGGCTGTTTTCCCTGGAGCATTGGAGGCTGAGGGGTGATCTTATAGAGGTTTACAAAATTATGAGGGGTATGGATAGCATAAATAGGCAAAGTCTTTTCCCTGGGGTCAGGGAGTCCAGAACTAGAGGGCATAGGTTTAGGGTGAGAGGGGAAAGATATAAAAGAGACCTACGGGGCAACTTTTTCACGCAGAAGGTGGTACGTGTATGGAATGAGCTGCCAGAGGATGTGGTGGAGGCTGGTACAATTGCAACATTTAAGAGGCATTTTGATGGGTATATGAATAGGAAGGGTTTGGAGGGATATGGGCCGGGTGCTGGCAGGTGGGACTAGATTGGGTTGGGATGTCAGGTCGGCATGGACGTGTTGGACCGAAGGGTCTGTTTCCATGCTGTGCAACTCTATGACTCTATGACTCTATGACAGTGCAGGAGAGGAAAGTGTAGCCATTGCTAGAAATGTAGTCATTGTACTGGGACAGGCAGGAGTGAAAATGTATCAAATCGGTTTACATGCCTATAAGCAAACCTGAGTGTGCTGCTTTTCCTGATGAGGGGCTTCTGCCTGAAACGTCAATTTTCCTATACCTCGGATGCTGCCTGACCTGCTGTGCTTTTCCAGCAGCACACTCTTGATTCTAATTTCTAGTATCTGCAATGCTCACTTTCGCCTTCAAGCACATCTGCTTAATAATTCGTGCATCAATTTCCATGGACAAAGAACAAGGTGGAGCAAAACAGAAAACCTTAGAGCCTAATGACATATATCCTTAATTATAAATATGAAAGAGTTACAGAGATAGTGGATATGTTGGTTTTAATTTTTCAAAATTCTGCGGATTCTAAAATGGTCCCGTCAGAGTGGAAGTTAGAGAATGTAAAACTATAATTCAGGAAAGGATAGGGAGAGAAAACACAGAACTACATGCCATTGAGTCTGAAATCAGTCAATGGGTAAGTACAGGAATCTACTATTCAGGAAATATTGACAATATATGTTGAAAAACACAAGTTAGCATTGTTTTTGAAAGGGAAGTGCTATTTAACAAAATTATTACAGTTTTTAAGAATGTCGTAAGTGCAGTACATAAGGTTAGCACATAAGATTTACAGTCTACGTTAATGAATTAGGGAATAATTTAACTAAATTTGCTGATTTTCAAAGCTAGGTGACAATTCAAGTTGTAAGATGAACACAAGGAGAGTGCAAAAAGATATGCACAAGTAGCAGATGCAATATAATGTGGAGAAGTATGAAAATTGATTGTAAAAATAGAAATGCATAAAATACATGAAACCAGTAACTGTTGATGATCACAGCAATTTGGCTGTATTTGTAAAACAAAATGTCTGCATGCAGGTCCAAAATCAATTAGGAAAGCAAATGGCATGTTATCCTTTATTTCCAGGTGATTGGCGTACAAGAATAATGAGGACTTGCTATAATTTAATGGGATGTCACTAAGACCAGAACTGGAATGCTGTGTGCAGTTTTGAACTTCATATTTAAGGCAGGATATATGTTCCTTGTAGGCAGTGAATTTTCACTAGGTGGGTCCCTGGGATCAAAGAACTGTTCTAAGATGAGAGGCTGATTAAATAGTGTCTATACTCTGTGATGTGTAGATGATTGAAAGGTAATCTTATTGTGACATTTGAGATGATGAAGATTTGAAAGAGTAGATATTGAGAAGCTGATGTCCCTGGCTGAGGAATCTAGAAAAAAGGGTAGAGTCTCAGTAAAAGTCACTGATCATTTAGAACTGAGGTGAGAAGAAATGTCTTCACTCAAGGGGTTGTGAACTTTGGGAATTTTCTGTTCCAGAACATTGTTAACACACTATAATTGAACATATTTAATGTTGAGATAGACTGATTTTTGGTCCTTTCGCAATTAAAGGTGTATACAGAGTGGATGGAAAACTGAAATTGAAACCCAAGATCAACCATAGTCATTGAATAGCAGAGTAGTCTCAAAGAACCAAATGGTTCTCCTGCCCTAGTTTCAAATGTTCTAATGCTTTTAGCATAACCACAGGCCATCTTCTAGAGGGACACCCCTTCACCTCAACTTGGGTGGGACAGGGGGCGGGGGTGGTTGGGGGGGATGATGGTGGTGGTGGTTTGGGCGGGGGGGAGGTAGATGACTGCCTATTTTCTAACATGTTTGATAAGATTGTAGAGAGGGTGCTCTTTTTACAGCCTGCTGCTCTTTCTTGAAGGGTTCTGATTGGCCTTCCAGCTTCAAGAGCCCTTTATTTGTTCTTAATTCGAGTCAGAGAGGCCTACAGCATGGAGACAGGTCCCTTGGCCCAAACCGGTCTATGCCAACCAAAATTCGCACTAACCACATTTCCCTGCACTTAACCCACATCTTTCTAATTCTTTCCTAGCCATGTATTTGTCCAAATGCCTTTTAAATGTTGTTAATGTATCTGCCTCAACCACTTCCACTGGCAGCTCATTCCATATGCGTACCACCCTCTGTGTAAAAAAAGGTGCCCCACAGATTCCCTTTTATTCTTTACCCTCTAACCTTAAACTGATGCCCTTTAGTACTTGAATCCCCAACACTGGGAAAAGGACAGAGTGCATTCACCCTATCCATGCCTCTCATAATCTTATACACCTCTATAAGGTCCCCCCTCAGTCTCCTAGGCTTTAAAGAATTTTTTCTAGCTTACCCAACCTCTCCCTATAACTCAGCCCATTGAGAGCAGGCAACTCCTTGTAAATTTCTTCTGCACTTTATCCAGTTTAATAACATCCTTCCTATAATAAGGTGGCCAAAAGCACACACAATACTCCAAGTATGGCCTCAATAATTGGATGGTGAGTGGCATTCAAGTTATTACTTGAACATTTTCCCTGTTAATCTGGAATGTGATTGAATCCACCATCACCTCTCTGACACTGGGAATAGAATCTGGGCTCTGGCAAAATTTGTGGCAGAATCAGACAAAAAGTCCAGTCAGACATCGGGAACATCTTGCTTAATCTTTTATGCTTTTGACAATCTGCATGGCAAGCATCTTGCTGGACAGCAGTGAGCTGCCAATAAAGGAAGTTTATTGATTATTAAAGCCTGTTATCAGCACATTTTACTTCATTAATATTCAACTTCCTAATTTAAACTCAGCAAGCATTTTAGACATTGAGAATCCTCAGTGTGAAAATCTGCACTGGTACTTGGCTGATTCAGTTCATCACATGCTTCAAAAGACCTCCTGTTGTGCATGATCAAACAGCACCTCAGGGCACAACCAATTGGTTCCTGCTGCACATATCCACAGATCTTGGCACAGTTGTCTGTCACCCCCTCAAAACCATCACGGCACCTCTCCAATACGCTGGTGCATCACTTAGGAGGCATAGACTCACACTGTGGGAGAACAGTTCAATGTCAGTCAGAAGCTACAAGCACAGCGGTCTGTTCAGTTATGTTTAGGAGTTGTTCATTGATGTCAGAAGTCTGGGCCGAATATAGTTCTGGGGATCTGTCTGATGATCATTAATGTGAGTGGAAGTGGGGCCTGCAGCAATAATGAGGAGATTACTGCCGAATGGGATGAGATTGTGGGGAGCGGTGGAGGGGGGGGGGGGGGAGAGAAGGATGGGGGGACAGGAGTGGTGGGAGCGTGTAGAATGCAATTGCATTTACAGAGCTGGGGTAAAGGATGTTCACAAGGTATATTGGTCTTATGCAGAACAAGGCATAGTAGGCTACAGGGGGGAGTGGGGGTGTTTGGAGACAGTAATTACCACCATGACCTCCATAGGAGGAGGGCATAGAGAGGCAGAGCAGACATCACAAAGATGTAATGCTGGAGTTCAGGGTTGTGGAGGACAGTTGGAGGTAAAATTCAATGTGGTGGTTCATCATAGGAGTGCGAATAGATGGATATCAGCTTTGAGGTGGTGCAAGGTAAAGGAATTTATGAATGCTTGAGGAGGTTGGTTATGATGGAAGGGAAGCAAACCTAGTGACTAGGGCATTCCATGTCATCCCTTTATCTTCTTTAGATTGGAATTGCCACTAGAAAATGGCTGGGACAATGCTAGGTGAGTGGAGTCAGTGTCAGTTTAACGGGTGAAAATACAGGATCCATTTTGCTGGATGTGAGAACATTGAAAAAACAAATATATGATGCAGCCATTTACAAAGCGTAACAAGTCGCAACCATTTTGATGCCCAGGTCAAAGGTAATTTGCAACATATCGTTGGCACTTGCAAATCAAACAAGGCACCTCAGTAATGTCAACGGTTAGCAGCAATGCTGGTACAGAAGGTAATCCATAATTCTTATAACTTCCAAGTGTTCTGTAGGAGGCGCATATCATCTTTTCATGATCTGTCATGTAAATATAATGATGTTCTGCATTGAAGACACTGACAAACATTGCAACATTAAAAAAAGAAGCAAGAGTAGGCCATTCGGTGTTTCAAGCCTGCTCTGGTGTTTGTTATGAACAACCATCTTATCTGATCATCCAACTCAATAGCATGTTCTGCTTTACTCATATCCTTTGTTAAGCATCTGTAGATGAAAGAGAAGGCGACAGATGCTTTGAACTTCAGTGTGATTGGCTCCTTCTAGGGAGTGATGGATGACCTGTGTGGGATCTATTAGTTGTGTATCTACAAATGCATCAGAACTGTGACCGATGCCATCTGTGCAAGAACACACTGGTTCATTTTGTTCCCTCAAGGTGGGATTATTGTTGTAGCCCCAGCAGTATGATTTTGTATAGGGTGCCATTGACTGCATACATTTGCCATTTGACAGGGCTATATCAAACCACTATGGAATTCATCGACATGAAGGGGTTCAATTCCATTAATGTGCTGGTGTGCTCACCATTACCAATTTGTGGAGATGTGTGCCCGCTACCCCAGCAGCTGCTATAACTCTTACTTGTTGGTGGAAGTGGTACTGCAGATGCTGGAGATTAGAGTCAAGATTAGAGTGGTGCTGAAAAACACAGCAGGTCAGGTAAAAGCCCTTCAAACAATTTTCCTGCTCCTTGGATGCTGCCTGACCTGCTGTGCTTTTCCAACACCACTCTAATCTTACTTGTTGGTACCTGGTCTATTTAAAGGTCCAAGTGCTCTACAAGGTTGGTCACTGAGGGACAAGACCGACCATGGCTGATGACACTGTTCACAACTCCCCTGACTATGCAGGACACAGGTATAATGCTGCTCATGCTTCGATCAGAGCCGTGATAGAGTAGATGAAAAGCCTGCTGAAGGCGCAGTTCCACTGCTTGCACTAGGTCTCTTCTGTATTGTTCAGAAACAGTGTATTGCTTCATCCTAGTGTGCTGTGCTTTGCATAACTGGAGCAGACAATGAGGCTATGTGACAGATGCCAAGGAACTGAGGGAACAGGAGCTGTCTTCCAAGGAAGGGGGTGAGGTTATTGGAGAGGATGAGGAAGCTCCCCTTTTCCAATGACAGAGCTTAGCTTGTATTGGATGCTACAAGCCAGAAAGGATCTGATTGACACCTGTTCCAGAAAATGAGAGCTGGGTAAAGCAGGCAATAGTAGAATGTAAAATTAGTCATGTTGCTGAAATTTGGTTTGCATTGTCAGGGCAAACTTCAGCCTCCAATGGTTTTGTTTGCACTCATTTTTCCTTTCCGTAAATAAAAACTCATGTTTGTATTTGTTTGTGTTCCTGAAGCAGTGCCACTGGACCTGAAATGTTAACTCTACCTTCTCTCCACAGATGCTGCTAGACCTGCTGACTTCCTGTTTTTGTTTCAGATTTTCTGCATTTGCTGTTCTTCATTTTCTTTTCGAGCTTGTATTTGTCTGATTGCTTACCTATGTGTGATGTTTCCTTCCTGGACAAAGACAAATTGTAGATTTTCAGTGGGGACAGGTAGTGTTAACTTAAAGATCTTCAGAAGGGATGTAGTGGTGACACAGTGGGGTGAGATGATGAGGTTGTATGTGTGATGGAGTGTTAGCCATGTGCCATGGGCAGCGTGGCTTCAGGCCTGCTGTACTATGTCTTTGATGATGCATGACAATTGCGAACACTTATCTGCGTGCACAATGGCCTTTCAAACATGGCACAGGCACAAAAGTTCCTGGTCTTTCAGCTCCTGGTCTAACCACAAGTTATTCTGGGAACTGTGCATGGTAAGATGGGGCCAGTTCAGCTGTGAGAAACACTACACGAGCTGGGGGTAGGTTGTTAACAAGGAGAGCTTGGTAAGATACAGTGAGAAAACACACTAAGCTTTGTGGCAGAAATCCCTCCAGGAACTGCAACTCACACTTAGTCAAAGAAAAGTAAGATTCAGCGTTAACGTAGAGATAGTTGGTGCCTGTTTCTGGTAGGTTTGCAGGTGAGGGGAAAGTGGGGAAGGGTTTACTGTGAGTGTAGAAAATGAACTCCAAATAATGTTTGTGCCCTTCTTCTGATCAGGATTCTTCTGATTTTCAGTAATTAGTTTGAATTACGTCAGATTGTGTCTTGGTTTAATGACAGCCTTTAAAACCATAAACTATATTTATATTTAACATTTGTTTACACTCAGATTAAAAGCATTATTTATGCCTGCTGATGATTAGATCTGTCAAACAAGGCATGTGGCTCACAGTGAAACCAAATGCTAATTGCTTTCAATTCAACAGTAATCTGAAGTAGCATGCAATAAAGTTTTATGGGAGTTAGTGTGATTTGTATGACTTTCTTGGATATTTGCTTCTGTATCGGTCTGGTTAGCTAATACAATGAGTATCTAAATTATAAGAACCAGAAAGATTCCAGTTTGAAGTAATGCTGACTTAAGTGCTTTGTGCACCATAGTTAATTTCGGTAGCCCTGGTTAGAAGCTAGGTAAGCTGACAATTGCTCAGGAAGGTATCAGCAGCTGAAGATGAAGGAAGAATAGCAAAGTAAGAAAGAGAAAAGCATGTAACTCTACAGGCTTAAAACATTTTGGTAATATCTTTTAAATTATGACAAATACAGGAAAAGTAAACAAAGAATAAATAATTCCAACTTTAGTTGAAGGGGTCAGATCAGTTGTCTGTTGTTTTGCTTGGCTAATGCTTCTTTCTATTGAGTATAAATTAAAATCAGAGAGACTTGTAATGATGACCTAACTATTACCATATACTTAACAATCTGAATAAAAGCTAATTATTTTAATGGTTAGATTTAACGTTGATCAAGAGAAGCAATAACTTTCCTTAAATAATTGCAAAACAGTCAAGAATATACACGTAAAACATACTGAGCAAGGTGTAATGTGTTCCACTTGCAGACTCATCAAAGAATGGAACCAAAGACTTGAAAGCAAAAAAAAGCTGATGCAAAGCTATCATGAAGATAACAAAAAGAAACCTGTCGTACCAATTGAAAGTCCTGTTCAGCAAGTACCGTCCAGTGCTTAATTATTGAAGATGCATCAAGGCCAATTTTAGACAGTGAAATGCTGACATTATTTAAAGGACTCAAATAATAAAATTAGTTAGACATAACTATCCCCTGTCTACATGTGTAGGGTAGGACACCATGGCTTCTTGAATTCATAATTATGCATGATATTACTATTTGAAAAAAAAACTTCTCAAACTCACTTGTTCTAATAATATGTTCAATTTATGGTGGAATATTAACAAGTATCCTTTTACTTTGTTTCTTCCATGCATTCATATAACAAACACTTAATACTGTCGTTTCATTAATCTTAATGACAGAACTCATGAACCATGTTATATGGCTGGGGCTGCAAATGTGAAAAATCATTTATTGGAACAAAAATATGCTCCTTTGCATGCAACATAATAGTAAGATCAAATAATATAGTGAAACATATGGATTTTTCCCCCTCCCTGGTGTGGCATGAGCAACTGCATGAAAGGAAGGAAAATATGGTGAATTTAAGAAAAAAAATGAATATCAACGACAAGAACTTTTTTTCTGATTTTACCCTCAAGCCTTAAATGGCAACTTCAGAATCTTACCGTTGAGAGGCAACTACCTTATTTCCATGAACTCACACTTTGTCAAAGCCCCAACTCACTATATTCATTGACCACTTCCAATTCCATTCTCCTTCCCTGAGAAGCTAGAGATATGAATTTCCTAACGTACATATTTCGGAACTGTTACCTGTTGGATGCAGTTCATCAAATGTTTGTCCTGGCCATCATTGGCCCTTTGTTTATGCAAGTCAGAATCAGAAATTCACCAGCCTAACCACATCGTCTGCCTGTTTTCACACTAACTTTTACGTAACTTCAACCCTGCAGCAGTTTGAAGCTCAGTAACACTAATGACTTGCACTCTTCTGACAGATCGCTTTGAACACATGAATATATACTCATCTCATGCAACTGCACAGAATGCAACTTGTGGGTCTTAGCTTTCTTTCTTAGCATTAACTCACTTACTTGAAGTTTACCAACCTCTGCATACTTCATATTGCTTTCTTAATACACACTGAGTAACTTCAGTACTGACTTACAGGCTGTCAGCCTCTGAGTCATATTGCTTACACAATGTGTAGGGTCTTTAGGGCTCAGTTACAAGCTGTCAGCATCTGTTGTTTGCAGTGCAGAAGGAGAAAGGCAACTTGTCACAGCTGGGGGCACTGATTAGTCAAGGGAACAGACATATCACTGTACAGCACCATGCTACGTCAATGCCACACCTTCAATTTGTGTAACAAGCAGCTTTAAGAAAATGGCTATCTTTGAAAGACAAAAGGGAGCAATCCTTTGTTGAGTGAAGGGGGACTATGGTCAGTCAGGAGATCTGTCACAGTCAGCCAAATATAAGGTACAGAAGTGCACTAACATTCTTCCTGCAATGCTAGGCATCCGTTTTCACCTTGGACACAGCACCGAGGCAAATTGTGATTTGTCTGGTGTGGTCTGGTAGTGTGGCCTCCTGTAGTCTTCAGCCACAAAAAGTACTATCCTCCTGTCCATCAAGGTGCCCAATTCTCTGCCAAGGAAATGGGAGTTGAGCTTTCCTTTCCTTTGGGCTAAGTCCTGAATGTAGAGGCTTAAGCACCACATTGTGAAGGGTCATTCCTGACTTTCATCATCTGAATCGTTCATAGCTGAGTTTTAGATATTGCACTAGCAGAGTGAGTGATAGAAGATCCCGGCTATGGTGAGCATTTATGCCTCTCTGACTGTATAAATACCTGAGAAAGGTTCCCAAGAATACAATTGATGATTAATGAGGTGACGAAAGGATGTTTACATGAGCAATGAATCTCACTCAACAAAATACTTTAATTGAAGGTGGGAAAACACCGTGCATAAGATACAATGATTTTAATAGAAATGCCTTTTAATCATAAAACTGAATTTGAGTAATAGATTTATTTATTGGTGTGACATTAAATATAACTTGAAAATGGTACATTTTCTAAATGATCACCTGTAAAGTAGGCAAAGAACATGGATGTAGAAAGATTATGAAAGAGAATATTGTCAGGAGTGGGTGGTAGAAGAGGAACGTTGAAGGTTTGAAAATTTCCTGTACATTACTAAGCCTGACAATTCACATTAAGTAACTAGAAATCAAAGCAGGAGGAGGGAAAAATTGGAAATGTAGATTTAATTTAATGTGTTTTACCTCTTCAAACTGAAATTTCAAACATTATTCAAAGCTTTGTGAGGGACACTAAGCATAACCATTCATAAATAATTTCATGATTTAGTTTCCATTTGCATTTGAATTGACTGAGCTCAACCAAGGAAAATTACATGTTTTAAGTACAAGTGGCCCATTGCATCAAAAGTCAATATGATTCCTTGAGCGCTGACAGCCATTTGTCAAACATAAGCCTGGTTATTGAGCATTGCCAAACCTTTTGAATGTGGAGTGCAGCCAAATTTAAATCTGTCCTCGTCCAACATCCCAACATGTGCACTTTCCAAAAGAGGTCACTAAAGTGTAATGAGGAATGGGAATCTTGGCAGAATTTACGCCTCCCCAACCCAAGGACACTGAAGGCAGGTGTAGAATTTCACAGAGGAAATTGGGATGTATTTCATTTTGTAGGGGATGTTTGAGGTTGATGAACAATTGTGTTTTGTTCTTAATAAAGGCAGGAAGTGCAACATAAATCTGATTTGAAACAAATACTACTTTCACAGTTTTCAATCTATGTTGTCACAATCATTTGCACATGGCAAAACAAAAACACTTGAGCAGATCATGGTTACTACATAGCACAATAGCAGAAAGAGTGGTAGGTTATGATACTGAAAGAATTTCTGAGCCATTGCCTGCCTGTTAGGTCAGCTGAAAAATATTGCAAAAGCTAATTTTTTTTTAACTTATGCTCTCATTGCTAATTCATATCCGCTTTTACTAAAATAAAATCTCTTATAAAACAGTCATCTATAACTGCCTCTAGCTTTTTGGAGTCTATTAAAATTAAAATAAAGTAAATACTTAGTCTGAAGTATGGAACTACTAAGATTAAGATTTGATTGGAAATGAATCTTTCAAAGCAACAAAGTTTATATACCGACAACAATTTAACCTCTCAACCTAGGGGATGCAAAGATGTTATAGTAAGTTTGGTACCAAGATGACTCACATTTAATCCCTGGTCTGTGCTGGGTTTGCCACAATTTGCATCAACTTTCTTGAACTAAGGATATGAAAAATTATTTAAGCTTCAAGCGGATGGACATTATGTGATAACACCGTTGAGCTTGACCATCCCTCACCCATAAATCAATAACCAATTAAAATTCATTGCTCAAGCATACAAACAAATGACCACATGGGCAAGGATTTGGAATACAGTACCACTAGAACTATATATGCACATTTAATGAAATGACTTGACAAAACAAAAAACAATGAAAATAATTGCAGAGGTGTGAATCATGATGTAGGATCTGAATTCTGCCAATTATGGATTACGTATCCATGTGGTCATGCAGTCCCTTGCCACCTTTCCAAATCTAAAATTACAAAACTTCCGCAAAAACAATAGTCTCAGACATAGTCTTTCTGGCACAGAATCACAGAATTGTTACAGGGCAGAAGGAGGTTATTCAGTCATCGTGTATGTGTCGTTTCTCCAAATGAGCTGATTTCTTTATCGGGCAAAGCGAAAATAACTTGTACTGCATTTCAACAATGTATATTAATATGCATATTTAAAGTGTCATGTCTATGAAATCTCCATTTTAAATGTCATGGTGAAAAATAAAAATGTTTCAATTCAATGAAGTTTGTTGTTATTGCTGTATTGGTAAACAATGATTACCATGATGTATAAGTAGAATAAGCTACCCATAAAGGGGTGTTATTAATACATTGAAATACAAAACAAGGCTTCAGTAACATGTTTCCAAAAGTAATACCTTCATTGGAAGGGAAAGGACAGGGTTCTCTCTTTAAGGCACAGTGGTTAGCAGTGCTGTCTCACAGCGCCAGAGACCTCTGTTCAATTCCCGCCTCAGGCAACTGTCTGTGTGGAGTTTGCACATTCTCCCGTGTCTGTGTGGATTTCCTCCGGGTGCTCCGGTTTCCTCCCACACTCCAAAAATGTGCAGGTTAGGTGAATTGGCCATACTAAATTGCCCGTAGTGTTAGGTGAAGGGGTAAATATAGGGGGGTGGGTTGCTCTTCGGAGGGTCGGTGTGGACTTGTTGGGCCGAAGGGTCTGTTTCCACACCGTAAGTAATCTAATCTAAAAAAAACATAAATCATGGCATACAAGTCAGCACCATATAAGATGCATGGAATGGCCCCATTTATTTAAAGCCAAATATCCTGTTTAGGCCTACACTCACCCCATAAATGACTGCCTTTAATGGTAAGATAAACGGTATAGGAGTCAGCTTCAAATTTTCACTTCAGATATCTATGTTTTGCTTACCTTTTATATCAACCATGGAATCAAAGAGGTTGATATAGGGCCTGTCGCCAAGAAGATATACCTGCTCATAGCAAACCACTCACGATGATCAATGAACAAAAGTAGATCCTCAGGAAAAATGAATAAAGATCAAAGCTGGTTTCAAGCTAAAAAAATCATAACACTTGCTAATTCTTCAAATATTGTATGAGGAAATTTTGTGTTAGTGAAAAGTTGATAAAAGAATGGAAGGAAAAATCCTCCCTAAGAAGGTTGTGCAAGACAAAATGAGCCATTAAAACAGAGACCAGCCACTAGTATTGAGAAATATATATCAAATGGGCCCTCAAATATAATCACAATAAATACATTGTCACCAGATATGCAATACACACTTAAATGGACAAAATCAAATCTTGATTTACCTCTTCATCTTCTGCAGTTACACCGGCACCATTCCCCACCTTTTCTTCTGTTACTTCGATGACTGCATCGGCACCACCTCATACTCCCACAAAGAGATTTAACAGTTCGTCAACTTCATGAACACCTTGCACCCTGACCTCAAGTTCACCAGGACCATCGAGGACACCTCTATCCCCTTCCTGGACCTCTCCATTTCCATTTCGGCAACTGACTCAACATAGACATCTACTTCAAACCCGCCACCTCCTACAGCTACCTGGACTACATCTTCTCCCAAACCCCTCCTGTACAAACACTATTGCTTAATCCCAATTCCTCTGTCTCTGCTGCATCTGCTTCTGGGAGAACCAATTCCACTCCAGAACATCTCAGATGGCTACCTATTTCAAGGACCACAATTTCCTCTCCCGCCTGGTCAACAATATCCTCCAGCACATCTCCTCCACTTCCGCAATTGAACCCCACCCCTCCAACCGCAACAAGGACATAACACCTCATCCACCCCCACCATCTCCCGGTCCTCACCTTCCACCCCTCCAACCTCTGGATACCAGGCATCATCCTCCGCCATTTCAGCCACCTACAGAGAGACCCACCACCAGAGATATATTTCCCTCCCCACTCTTTCAGCATTCCACAGAGACCATTCCATCCACAACTCTCTCATTAAGTCCACGCCCCCCACCAACCCACCCTCCACTCCCAGCACCTTCCCTTGCCACCACAGGAAGTGTAAAACCTGTGCCCACACCTCCCCTTCACCTCTGTTCCAGCCCCCAAACAATCCTTCCACATCGGCAGAGCTTTCCCTGCACCTCCAAACACCTCATCTACTGTGCCCATTGCTCTCAATGTGGTCTCGTTTACACTTGGGAGACAGGACGCCAACTTGCAGAACATTTCAGAGAACATCTCTGGGACACACTCACCAAACAACCCCACACCCTGTGGCCAAACATTTCAACTCCCCCTCCCATTCCGCAAAGGACATGCAAGTCCTGGGCCTCCTCCACTGCTGAATCCTAGCCACATGACGCCTGGAGGAAGAACACTTCATCTTCCACCTTGGGATCCTTCAAACATACAGAATTAATGTCGATTTCACCAGTTTCCTCATTTCCCCTCCCCCAAGATCCAACCATCCAACTTGGCACCTTTCTCTTGAACTGGCCCACCTGTCCATCTTCCTTCCCACCTATCTGCTCCACCCTCCCCTCTGACCAATCACTATCACGCCCCCACCTTCATCTACCTATTGCATTCCTAGCTACCTTCCCCCAGCCCCATCCCCCTCCACTAATCTGTCAGCCACCTTCACCCCTACCCCACATTCCTGATGAAGAGCTTATGCTTGAAACATCAACTCTCCTGCTCCCTGGATGCTGCCTGACCAGCTGTGCTTTTTTGACTCTTATCTCCAGCATCTGCAGTCCTCACTTTCTCCTAAATGAAATCCTGAGTCCAAAAACATTTTTCTGAGCAAAGGTTAGCTGGTGTAACTGACTGATGAAACAAAAAAATTAGTGCCGCATCAGAAAACCAAAATTACTCTGAAGACGACAGATTTGCCACAGAAGAGAACAAGTTGTTGTATTTAGGAGAAAGATAGATTCTTGAGTAGTCAGGGATTGAAGTTTATAGGGAGAAGGCAGGAGAGTGGGAGTGGATCATACTAGCCTGCATGAGTGATGATGGAACAAATTTAAATCCTAATGTCATTTATAAATGTAAAACTATGAGGCAAATGAAGTTACCTTCAGGAATTTTGTACATGTCCCTGACAGTGGTTCGAAGGATGGGGTCAGAGTGGAATTATGGATGAACAATGTGTGGAACATAGATCCTGTTGATCTAGAGTCATAGAGTCATAGAGATGTACAGCATGGAAACAGACCCTTCAGTCCAACCCGTCCATGCCGACCAGACATCCCAACCCAATCTAGTCCCACCTGCCAGCACCCGGCCCATATCCCTCCAAACCCTTCCTATTCATATACCCATCAAAATGCCTCTTAAATGTTGCAATTGTACCAGCCTCCACTACATCCTTTGGCAGCTCATTCCATACACGTACCACCTTCTGCGTGAAAAAGTTGCCCTGTAGGTCTCTTTTATATCGTTCCCCTCTCACACTAAACCTCACCCTCTAGTTCTGGATTCCCCAACCCCAGGGAAACGACTTTGTCTATTTATCCTATCCATGCCCCTCATAATTTTGTAAACCTCCAGAAGGTCACCCCTCAGCCTCCGATGCTCCAGGGAAAACAGCCCCAGCCTGTTCAGCCTCTCCCAGTAGCTCAGATCCTCCAACGCTGGCAACATCCTTGTAAGTCTTCTCTGAACCCTTTCAAGTTTCACAACATCTTTCCGATAGGAAGGAGACCAGAATTGCATGCAATATTCCAACAGTGGCCTAACCAATGTCCTGTACAGCCGCAACATGACCTCCCAACTCCTGTACTCAATACTCTGACCAATAAAGGAAAGCATGTCAAACGCCTTTTTCACTATCCTATCTACCTGCGACTCCACTTTCAAGGAACTATGAACCTGCACTCCAAGGTCTCTTTGTACAGCAACACTCCCTAGGACCTTACCATTAATGTATAAGTCCTGCTAAGATTTGCTTTCCCAAAATGCAGCACCTCGCATTTATCTGAATTAAACTTGATCTGCCACTTCTCAGCCCATTGGCCCATCTGGTCCATTTCCTCTTCGCTGTCCACTACATCTCCAATTTTGGTGTCATCTGCAAACTTACTAACTGTACCTCTTATGCTCACATCCAAATCATTTATGTAAATGACAAAATGTAGAGGGTCCAGACCGATCCTTGTGGCACTCCACTGGTCACAGGCCTCCAGTCTGAAAAACAACCCTCCATCATCACCCTCTGTCTTCTACCTTTGAGCCAGTTCTGTATCCAAATGGCTAGTTCTCCCTGTATTCCATGAGATCTAACCTTGCTAATCAGTCTCCCATGGGGAGCCATGTCGAACGCCTTACTGAAGTCCATATAGACCACATCTACTGCTCTACCCTCATCAATCTTCTTTGTTACTTCTTCAAAATACTCAATCAAGTTTGTGAGACATGATTTCCCATGCACAAAGCCATGTTGACTACCCCTAATCAGTCCTTGCCTTTCCAAGTACATGTACATCCTGTCCCTCAGGATTCCCTCCAAAAACTTGCCCACCACCGAGGTCAGGCTCACTGGTCTATAGTTGCCTTGCTTGTCTTTACCGCCCTTCTTAAACAGTCTTAAAGAATGTAGTGTATTCATGTGGGATATGCTCAGATGCCATATCAAAGGTGATTCCAAGAGGGAGCTATGAACAAATAACATGCAAATTGCAGTTAATTCACAATTCATGTTCACTTTAAATGGCGTAATTTTTAACGCACCGTGTTAGTTATCTAGAAGGCTAGGAAGGATCATTGGACCTGAAACATTAACTCTGTTTTCTCTACACAGGTGCTGCCAGATCTGCTGAGCTCTTCCAGCAATTTCTGTTTTCCCGCTAGCTAAATGGCACAGGGTCATAATTCCACTTCCACCTTGATATCTGGTAGAGTTTAAATTCATTTGATGAATTTGAAATTGAAAGCTAGTTTCAATAATCATGATCATGAAACTATTGTCGATGGTCATTAAAAAAAACTTCATCTGCTTCGCAAAGTAGTTTTACTATCCTTACCCAGTTATTCCTATATGTGACTTCAGACCAAAAGAAATATCCCCTGAAATGATCCAGCAAGCCACTCAGATCAAGAGTAATTTTCCTTGTCAGTGATGTCCACATCCCATGAAGAAAAAAGGAAAAACATAGTTGGTAGCCGTCTCAAGCTGACCTGGCTTGCAGGTAAGCTGAAACTGTTGAATGTCGCTGGAACTCTTTTTAAAAATAAAATCTTGCCTTGGATGAAGGTGCCCCACATATCCCTTTTGCTAAAGTCTCAAGTGAACCTTAGCATCAACAAGCTGTTAGTCCTCCTCCCCCTTTCCCTCTTCCAAGGCTGTGGCCGTACAATCATTCCAATTAGGAGTGGAAACAGGTCCCTCGCAACCACAAGCCTGCTCCAACGTTCAATAAGGTCATCGTTGAGATGTTTATGTCTTGAATTCCATATGGTCTGCCCTCTATGGGAGAGATTTTGTGAAACTTGTGAATGTTTTCTGAACTGTATCAAGGATGTTGCCACGATTGGAGGGTTTGAGCTACAGGGAGATGCTGAATAGGCTGGGGCTATTTTCCGTGGAGGTTTGGAGGCTGAGGAGTGGCCTTACAGAAGGTTATAAAATCATGAAGGGCATGAATAGGATGAATAGTCAAGGTCTTTTTCCTGATGTGGCTGAGTCCAAAATTGGAGAGCATAGGTTTAAAGTGAGAGGAAAGGAATGATTTAAAAGGGATCTGAGGAGCAACTTTTTCATGCAGAGAGTGGAATATGCATGTATGGAAGTAACTGCCAGAAGTGCGGAGGCAGGTACAATTACAACATTTAAAAGGCATCTGGATGGGTATATAAAAAAGAAGGGTTTAGAGGGATATATGCCAAATGCTGGCAAATGGGACTAGATTAATTTAGGATATCTGTTCGGCACCGATGAGTTGGACTGAAGGCTCTGTTTCTGTGCTTTATATCTCTATGACTCTATTCCAATCTACCCCAACAACCTTCAATTCCCTTGTCTAATACAAATCTATCTACCCTGCCTTAAAAATATTTACTGACCATGAGGATCTGGTGTTATTGTTGCAATGTCCCTGTGCCATTGATTCTGAGCTCTGGGTTAATGTTCTTGTCATGTAGATTCAAATTCTACAATGATGAATGCTGGAATGAAATTTTAATTTAAACAAGAAGCTTGTCTATTAATAATGAGACTGCCTGAGAATGAATGAGTGGTGATCATGCCTGGAACCATGCACATATTTACGTGAAGTTAAAGTAGTTACAAATACACTGTGCATTGAGGAAGACAAAGCCCTTACCGTCCACCATTGCATCTGCCTGCTCTGATGATGATTTAATCGGTAAAATCAAGCACCCTTTGCACCTGAGGCAATCTATCATTGAGGTAAATTCCATTGCCTTCTCAGCATAATTGGGCAGGTTTGGGAAAACTTGATGTTCCAACTGCTCACACTGCATTTGTCACAGACATTATACAGGCACAGACAGCACAGAGATACTGCAAATGTCCCAGGCAATTTCTGAAATACCTTTCCAAAGTACAGCTTCTCAATCTGTGAAGCTGAAGAAATGCTTATAAATGTTTTGTTGAGAGTTGCACATCCTTCTACATCCTGCACCTTATCCAGCCTGCTTGCTGTGCTCTGCTATCTGACGTTTTCTGCGCTGGTTTTTTAACTCCTCCTCTTCCATCATCTAGTCAACTTCTGAGCAAGCGACTACTGGTACATGTAATAACCGTGGTGTACCCAGTTCCCTTGTCTAGACAGATTATGTTGACCCAAACCAAACTACCTTATCATTTCATCACCACAGGCTCCACTTTGCCCAGCGCAAGTAACAGGAATTTAAGCACGTCAATCAAGAATTGGAGGCAATGCAGGGAAGATTTATGAAATTGTCCCCTAGTATCAATAAGAATTATAAAGAAATGTTGGATTATCAGCCTTGAAGGAATTATGTTGAATTTGTAATGTTCATCATTATTACTGTGTAAACCTGACAGCAGCTTCTAAGCATTTGTTCCTGCACCTATTCAGAGAGTAAAAACAAAGTATCAGTGATTTGATGTAACTTTACTTTTTATGCTGTATTTCATTGTAAATAGATTTAAAAAGTCTAAGCCTTGTTGAATGAATTGTGGCAAAGTAATATGTTTTAATTATAGGTGAACAATATCTTTGGCCCTTAATCTGGAATGTCACTTCATCCATTACATGGGAAAAAATCCATAGATTTTTAAAATTATAAATATCAATTGGAATTTTCTAAAGTTTATCATGTTTCGATTTTAACCTTAATCCCAGGTGTATACGTAAAATTATTAAAAAGGAAATGATAATTCATCATTTTACTTCCTGGTTTGCTATCAATATGAATTCATTAATCTGATGGTCTGCTTAATTTGATTGATGACATTGTTCCTGAACATCACAGATTCCTTATGGATGGGGTCAAAATAATATTGACATCATAAGATTTGAAAAAGATAAACATAGAAGGTGACTTGAAGCTAAATTATAAAACTAAGACAAAGATATATAGGTTCAAAGCTATAAGAGGTAAGCTTTGAGCTGATATAAGGAAGTACTGTCACTAGCTGCACCTATTCCCAAGGAAATCATCAACAGGTAGGGTGTATTGCAGAACAGATTCATGGCGGCAAACATCCTGAATTATTTTAAGCATCCATCAAATATTACCATGTAAAATTTTGGAAACTTTCTGGGTTGACAAATTAAGGAAGATTAAATAATCTACATCAATAATCCTCATTCTCCTTGGACACCATTTATGAATTATTGATCTATGCATTAAAATTGTTGAACATGGAAATATCATGGTCAGGATCATCAAGCGTGGAGATGTGCATTGTGGTTTCTATCTGGATTTATGCAGATGGGTATTAAGAAATTATTACCCTCCTTTCCCTGAAAAAAACCCTGGAATATATTAAAGATATGATAAAATCTGCTATCAAGAAAACCAGAAGTTGTGTGTCCTGAGTGAATATGTTGCATGCTCAGGAAGCATGGCACTTTGTGCCTGAATAAAGTGGGCACCAGGTCACTGTGGCACGACAACAGCAGTGAAAGACCACTGCATTTCCACACCCTGTAATTTTATCAGTTGCAATTTTTTCTTCTTGTCTCTGATCTATTTATTTTCACACAACAGCTATGCATGCCTCACCCAGGGTAGGGTCTCAACACTTTTAAAGTGATATTACTGAGTAACAATAAGCTCAATGCAAGTGGGGAACAATAAATGATTTAAAATCGAGCAAAAGCAGATATCAATAATTTAAGTTAAATTATAACATTAAAAATTGCAATGTTTTAATTGTGGATTTTTGAAGGCTATAACTTGAGCAATGCATTAAAATTACAGATGACATTTAACAAATCAATAGCAATACTAATAGACCTGATTTGGATACGAGGTCAAATATTGCTACATTTACATCACAATCTAGCCCTGGTAAGAGAGACATTACAGCTTGGATTTTTAATCGCGTTTTAGGCTTAGCGTCAATTGGGTGGTATGTTTTTAGATGGGTCAGATGATAAGCTCAGCAAAGCTGCAAGTAGCCCTTGGGCATTTTGGATAACATGTTTTAGAACAGGTGATAACTACAAGGCACAAAGAGAACCAATTTCACTTTCACTTGTGCCCAACTGGATTAATTACAATAATCCAAAACTTTATTTTGCAGAAGATGATTTGATTCAGATTTTCAAAGCTCTCTGCCACAGTATCAATACACAGTATACGAAAGGTAAATCTAAAACATTACTTGAGGGGGGATCCAAGATGGCGGCGACCCAGCAAGTCTGAGTCTACAGTGCTCCTCCCAAGACTTGGGTAAAGTGGTTCACCCACCCCCACCACACTCACCAAATCATTTATAATAGCTGTTTAATTTAATCCGTTGCTTAGTATTAAATTTAAACAATCTAATATTTAGTAAAAATGACCAAAGGGAAGGGAGCCTGCAGCTCTCAGCAAGCAGGAACCCCTTCCCCACCTTTTCCAGCTGCAGCTGAGGCGTCCACAGCCGCCTCGGGGGACTTACCTACAGTGGCAAGCCTTGTAGAAATGATCTCCAAACTGGATGCGAAGATCGACGCTTTTATCGAAGAATCTCGAAATCGATGGGACTCACTCTCAGCCGCGCTGCAGAAGCACGACCAAGACATCCAGGAAATTGAGCGCCGAGTCGGAGGGGCGGAGTTAAAGGCCGCGACCTCCAAAACTACAGCTCAATCGGCCGTGGATCAGGTCCGGACTCTCGAACAGCGAGTCCAGACCTTAGAGAATTACACTGACGACCTCGATAATCGAGGTCATCGAAAAAATATTCGTTTGCTGGGCTTTCCTGAATGGGAAGAGGAAGGCCAGCTTATAGCATTCCTTGAACAGTGGCTGCCACAGCTTTTAAATCTGAAGGCTGGATCAGGCCAGGTAAGGGTAGAATGGGCCTACCGGGTCGCAATACGTGGGCCCAGCTCAAACCAGCGTCCCCGCCCAGTCCTGTTCCAGCTGCAGAGCCAAAAGGAGAGGCAGATACTCCTAGAAGCTTCTAGAAATCTTGGAAAAGATCCTATAGCTATGATCTATAAAGGATCCAAAATCATGTTATTCCAGGACTTTTCCCCGGTTCTGGTCCAAAAGAGGAAGGCATTCGATGAGGCGACGAAGTGTTTAAGAGACTTAAATATTCAGTACTCCTTACGCTACCCAGCGACGCTACACTTTAACCATGAAGGATCCATGTATAACTTCGGATTGCCAGAAAAGGCTAAGGAATTCTTGGACTCTCTTAGATACATTGTAAGAGATAATGGATGTTGGTTTGCCTTTCCCCCCGGCTTTGGTTTATATCTCCACCCCCCTTTTTTTCTTTTTGCTTACCTTACTGTTTAATATTATCATGAGGGGTGGGGAGAGGGATTTGATTTTCTACCCCCCCTTGAGGTTGTTTTCTTTTATTATTTTATGTATATTTGTGGGTATGTATGTATGTGTATGTATGTATAAGCCAGGGGGTTTGGTTAATGTTGGTGGGGGGAGGTGGTTACCTTATTCTATTTTACCTCTGTCTTTAGGAGCGGGGTTGTTTTTCCCTTGTTATTTTGTATTATTATATTTAATTATTATTTGTTGAGGTTGTAATTTTATAGTTATATGTTTATATATGGTATTAACATTACCAAATATATCCAGGTGTTGGTGTGGGCGGGGGTAGGGTGCTCACTGTTAACTCTAGCTCTGTATTATATCTGAATTCTCCTCATTTTATTGAGGAGTGCCTGGGTCAAGGGTGGGGCATTGGTTGGGAGAGGATATGATGGACTTTTGGAAAGGAAGTGACACCCCCTGGGAACAAGGGAGAATCTCCACTTAAATACGTTTTATATTTTTTTTATTATTTAGAAATAGTTTTTTATTATACTGTTGTGAGTGTATTAGAGAGCCTTTATTTTTGTCAATTTTATATGCTCTATGCTCGGGATGTTCTGGATAGGGTTTCCCCTCCCCAGGGGTCTCGGATTTGCCTGGATGATTATGGTTGATCAGTTGGTTAAGTGGTGCACCTGGAATGTCAAGGGGAGTAATTCGCCAGTCAAAAGGAAGAAAATATTATCAAATCTTAAGAAAGAAAGAATTGATATAGCTCTCCTACAGGAGACACACCTGTCGGATAAAGAACACTTAAAAGTACGACAGGGTGGATTTGATTGGGCCTTTTTTTCTTCTTTTAGCTCAAAAAGCAGGGGAGTTGTTATTCTTGTTCGGAAGAATTTCCCTTTCAAAATCCTAAATCAGATAAAAGACGAATCTGGACAATATATTTTGATTAAAGTCCTTATAAATGGAGAGGAATATGGGATTTTAAATTTGTACTGCCCCCCGGCACACCCCTTTAAATTTATAATGGAAGCCTTTTCAAAATTGATGGCTTTTGGTGCCTGTCATACAATTAAAGGGGGAGACTTTAATTGTATTATGGATCCAGAAATAGATAGGATTCCCAAGAGTTCTGCAGGAATATCTCCCAGATCTAGACAATTGGTGGGATCTCAACAAAGAATTAGGATTAGTAGATGTCATAAGATCTGTAGATATTGGACTAAAGTAGCAAGTACCCTCTCAGAAATTTTAGGAACGGAAATTAAAGTGGACCCTGTATCTCTCCTTTTGGGCTTTTCGAACTTTCCCTCCCTGGACATGTACGGGAAGAGGCTATTTTCTATTCTCTCTTTCTGTGCAAGGAAAAACATTTTGGTGAACTGGGTGGCTGAGGGCCCCCCTAGACTTTCAAATTGGCACAGATTAGTTATGGAATGTATTCCCCTTGACTTCCTTACAAATATGGTGCACCGAAAGACCGAATTATTTTATAAAATATGGCAGCCCTTCTTGAATTACATAAATACAGATATTTCGGCTATCCTAACAAGGGCTTTTATTTAATTGAGATTACAAACCTGGCTGGTCCGGGGCCCCTTAGGAGGGGAATCCCGCATGAATACGGGTTTTATTACATTTGATGTTAACACATTCCGAGCATGTAAGAGACTTAAATATACACTCTGGTTAGTTGTAGATTAGATTAATAGACAGTTGAGTTTTTTTTTCTTTTTCAGTATTTTTTCTTTTGTTAAATTTTGGCTATTGTATATTTCATTTAATTGTATATCAATGTTTGTATTTGAGAATTTTGTTTATTTTTGTAAACTTGTAAAAATGTTAAATTTCTAATAAAAATATCTATTAAAAAAATATTACTTGAAACTAAATTGGAATGGAGATTCAAATGAACAGAAGGTAAATTTGAGACCGAATCCTGAAAAATTCTTCTTCACAAAGAATGATCAATACCAGGTATGCATTCTTAGATAGTCTGTGGAGGACTTTGTCAGAACAAATCTATAGAAGCCATATTGAATACTAGAACAATTCCTGATTATAAAAGTCATTCAAAGTTGATGGCACTCAGCTAAAGGTAATTGCTATATTTATCTATGAACTGGGGTATAGCTGGTCAGATTCGAATTATTTCTAAATATGGTGCAGAGAGTCACAGATTCCTAATTGGTATTGCATGCTTAAATGATGAAATAAGGAATTGAATTTTGTCACTTGCCTAACATATGAGAGATAATCTGTTACCTCTGGTTTCCTCCATGAATCTATTATTGGCCCCCTCCTGTTCCTCATTTCAAGCTGTCCCTCAGCGACATCAACTTAATACACTGCATCTGTTTTCACAAATGTGTTGATGGCATCCAACTTTACCTCACTACAATTTCTCTTGACCCTATCCCTTCTTCAGTCTCTGAATTGTTGGGCTGCTTGTCTGACATCTGGTACTGAATGATCAGAAATTTCATCTAACAAACAACTCCAAAACCTGAAGTCATTGCCTTTGAACCTTTTCATAAACTTTATCATTTAGTCATTGAGTCCATCCCCCACCTTGGTGACTATTAGTTGAACTAAACTGTTTGCAACTTTGGTGTATTCGATCCTGAAATAAGCTTCGAAAATGAATTTGTAAAGACCTCTGCATATCTTTCAACTCTGCTCCTCCAAAACTTGCTTTGTTGGTGAATGAAAATTTCATCTATGCCTATATTTTGTCAAGACTTACTTATTCCAATGTGGTCCTGGCTGGCCTCTTACTTTTCAGCCTTCGTAAAATTAAGCTCATCCAAAAGTCTTCTACTCAATTTAGCATTTGATTTCTCTCTGCATGTGAATTGTTACTTCTGCACAGAATTTCTTGTAAACAAAAAAAATTGTGTATATTTATTCCATAACCACACCTTAAAGAAGATATGCATTGAAAACCTAATGAGCATTCACATTATAGCTATGTCTGGGATTATCCAGAGATTATATTAGTTTCTAGATGTTCAACAGGTTTCATCTATTTTAAAATGTCTGCTTCATGGTTATAGCTTTGTCTTTAAACAAGCTCTACAATTTGCTTATTTTCTCTGAATTTGCAATTAGACTTAATCAATCTAGCACAGTGAGCATCAATGGAAAATATGCTCACATATTCCAATAAATAGCAATTTAACAGTTCACTTTGCACTATAAACAGCAGCTATTTGTGCAGAAGTCTGACAAGATTTGTTAACCATGTTAACATTGACAATTGTATGTGCTTGTTATCCGTAAAAATCATCCAATATTTCATCATGGCTGTACCAAAATATTGTGATGACCAAGATTAAAGTTGTCATTTAATTTCTGTACTCACCCTGTGACATAGTTACATTTCAAAAGGCGAAATTTAAGGTGAGGCAAGACTTTATATTATCTATTTAAACTTGTTATTCCCAGCTGAGGAACGACGATGATTTATTGTCAGTGATTTATTCTACAATGAATGACACTGTAAAATGCAGTGAAAAGCTTCAACTCATGCCACAATCTGGCTTCATTTAAATATTTTATGAATAAAAAGATAAAGCTGAAAGAGTCCATCTTTGTTCTGCTGCCTGCACAATGAGTCCTGAGCCAGCTGACCAATGACAGCTGTGCCGGATGCGTCAACCTCACAGTCATCACCTTTCAGGTGCCATCTTTTCATCACCAAGCCCACCTCACCAAGGGGCCGTCAATGCTAGGTTCAGGAGGATTCATGGCTCCTCTCTTTTCTAAGTCCAACTCTCAGTCAGTTAGAAAGTTTAATATAAAAAATCTTCTTTAGCTTATAGCTATCATACTACCATTAAATGTAGTTAATCAGATCAAAAATGAAGGGAAGCTAGTTCCAAGTTTTTCTTAAGTGAAAGAAGGTAGAGTTTAAAACCTACGATTTTAAAATTTAGAAGTGGAGAAGGTTTAGTATAAAGAAATGGTAGAGAAGCAAAATAGCAATCTACCTAGAAATGATTAAGCTCCCGGGATCTAAAGAGAGTGTGGAACTTAAAGAAGTGACTATTTGTGGAAAAAAAATTATTACAGCAATTAATGGGACTGAAAGTTGACAAATTTTCAGAACCCAATGACCTCCACCCTATAATGCTGAAAGAGACAATTTCAGAGATAATGGATGCATTAGTGATCAGCTTTCAAACTTCTATTAATTCTCCAGTGGTTATCTGCACAACATAATCTCACTGTTTAAAAAAAGGAGAGGGAAAGAAAACCAGAAATTACAGACCTGTTAGCCTGATGTCAGTTGTAGGGCAAATACTAGAATCTATTGTAAATGATGATGAATACTGGATATTGAGAAAATAGTTTTCTGATTTATGAAAGGGATATAATTTCATCTCTGCCCTTGAACCCTGACCCTTCCAACCGCAACAAGACAGAAGCCAGTGAAAATGAGGACTGCAGATGCTGGAGATCAGAGTCGGGAGTGTGGTGCTGCAAAAACACAGCAGGTCAGGCAGCATCCGAAGAGCAGGACAATCGACAGGGACAGAATCCCCCTGGTCCCCAGCTTCCACCCCACTAACTTCCAGATACAGCGTATTATTCTCCACCATTTCTACCACCTATAGTCAGACCCCACCACCAGAGATATATTTCCCTCCCCATGCATAGCAGCATTCCGCAGAGACCATTCCCTCCACAACCCCTTCATTAGGTCCACTCCCCCACCAACCCACCGTCTACTCATGGCACCTTCTCTTGCTGCCGCAAGGGGTGTAAAATGTCCACCCACATATTTCCCCCTCACCTCCTTCCAAGGCCCCAAAGGATCTTTCCACATCCAGCAAAGATATTCCTGCACATACAAACACTTCACCTACTTTGTCTGTTGCTCTTGATGTGGTCTCATCCACATTGGGGAGACAGGATGCCAACTCGCAGAATGCTTCAGGGAACATCTCTTGGACACATGCACCAAACAGCCCCACTGTCCTATGGTTGACCACTTTAACTCCCTCTCCCACTCCGCCAAGGACATGCAAGTCCTGGGCCTCCTCCGCCGCCAAATCCTAGCCACTCGACGACTGGAGGAAGAACACCTCATCTTTCATCTTGGGACCCTCAAACCACATGGAATCAATGTCAATTTCACCAGTTTCCTTATCTCTCTCACCGCACATCTCACCCCATCCCAGATCCAACCTTCCAACTTGCTACCACACTCCTGACCTGTCCTACCTGTCCATCTTCCTTCCCACCTATCCACTCCACCCTATCACCCTATCATTCCCCCATTTCCATCTACCTATCACCTTCCCAGCTACCTTCCCCCAGCCTCAGCCATATCTTCCTATTTATCTCTCAGCCCCCTTCCGCCCCACTCCACAATCCTGATGAAGGACTTATGCCCAAAACATTGATTCTCCTGCTCTTCGGATGCTGCCTGATCTGCTGTGCTTTTTCAGCGCCATACTTTTTGACAAAGTCCCACAGGAGATTAGCAATCAAAAGTTAGGTGCACGGGATTCTGGGTAATATTAGGCATGGATCGAGGATTTGTGAACAGACAGAAAGCAGAAAATAGGAATAAATGGGCCATTTTCAGATTGGCAAGCTGTAACCAATAGGGTTCTGCAAGAATCAATGCTTGGGCTCCAGTTGGTCACACTTACATCAATGATTTGATTATGGAGCCAGCTGCAATTTTCCAAGTTTGGAGATGACAGAGAAATTGATATAATGGTAAATTATGAAGAGGATGCAGAGAGGCTTTGAATGGATTTAGACAGACTGAGTCAGAGCATGAATAGATAAGTGTGAGGGTTATCTAGAACATAGGACATGGATAGAACATAGAACATGACAGCACAGTACAGGCCCTTCGGCCCTCGACATTGCGTCAACCAGTCATACCAATCTGAAGCCCATCTAACCTACACTATTCCACGTACGTCCATATGCTTGTCCAATGACGACTTAAATGTACTTAAAGTTGGCGAATCTACTACTGTGTCGGCAAATCATTCCGTACCCTTACTACTCTCTGAGTAAAGAAACTACCTCTGACATCTGTCCTATATCTATTATCCCTCAATTTAAAGCTATGCCCCCTCGTGCTCGCCGTCACCATACTTGGAAAAAGGCTCTCCCTGTCCACCCTATCTAACCCTCTGATTATCTTATATGTCTCTATTAGGTCACCTCTCAACCTTCTTCTCTCTAACGAAAGCAGCCTCAAGTCCCTCAGCCTTTCCTCGTAAGACCTTCTATCCATACCAGGCAACATCCTAGTAAATCTCCTCTGCACCCTTTCCAAAGCTTCCACATCCTTCCTATTATGTGGTGACCAGAATTGTACATAACATTCCAAGTGCAGCTGCACCAGAGTTTCGTACAGCTGCAGCATAACCTCATGGTTCCGGAACTCGATCCCTCTGTAATAAAAGCTAAAATACTGTATGCCTTCATAACGACCCTGTCAACCTGGGTGGCAACTTTCAAGGATCTGTGTACATGGACACCGAGATCTCGCTGCTCATCTACACTACAAAGAATCGTACCATTAGCCCAGTACTTTGCATTCCAGTTACTCCGACCAAGGTGAATCACCTCACACTTGTCCGCATTAAACTCTATTTGCCACGTCTCAGCCCAGCTCTGCAGCTTATTTATGTCTCTCTGTAGCCTATAACATCCTTAATCACTATCCACAACTCCACCGACCTTAGTGTTGTTTACTTTTGAAGGATGAGCAAACGTGCATAGTATTTTTTGAATGGTGAAAAATTGAAAACTGTTGAAGTTCAAGAGGACCCAGGTATACTTCTTAACAATTGACTGAAAGCTAGCACACAGTTATAGGATGAAATTTTAAACAGTACATTAGGAACACAAAAACAGGAGTAAGCCATTCAGCCTGTTAAACCTGTTTTGCCATTCAATGTGATTTTGACTAATCTAATTCTTCAATGCCATTTACCCATACTAATCCCATAACCCTTTACACCACTGATAATCAAACATTTATCAACTCCTATTTTAAATACATTCAAAAATTGAGTTTACACAGCCCTCTGGGTACAGAAGTCCAAAGATTCACAATTCTTTGAGTAGAACAATTTCTACACATTTTGGTTCTCTACTGGACTCTTGCTTATTTTTAAATTTTGATCTTTGGTTTTAAGCTCCCCAACCAGGGAAAATAACTGTCAATCCCTTTAAGTATTGCATAGGTTTTGATCAACTCTCCTTCCTCAATACTTCGGATGGGTCCAGTTTGCCCAATCCTTCTTCATAGGATAGTTCTTCCTGATGAAGGGCTTTTGCCCGAAACGTCGATTTCGAAGCTCCTTGGATGCTACCTGAACTGCTGTGCTCTTCCAGCACCACTAATCCAGAATCTGGTTTCCAGCATCTGCAGACATTGTTTTTACTCTAGGAACAAGTCTGGGGAACCCCTGGTTTACTTTCTCGATGGCAAAATTAACTTTCCTGAGATAAGAAGATCAAAACAACATAGTACTTTAGATGCAATCTAACCAAACCCTTAAACAATTGAAACAAGACCTCATTATTCTGTACACAAATCATCTTGTGATAAAGGTTAACATTCCATCAGTCTTCCAGTAGCTTGCTACACCTATATGTTAGCATTCAGTGACTTACTGACAAAGACACCTAGGTCCCTTTATGCATCTGCACTTTTCAATCTTTCACCATTTAAGAACTACTCTGTACATTTGTTGCTCCTAACAAAGTAGATAACTGTATTTTTCCACATCATGTTCCATCTGCCATGTTCTTGGCAGTCACTAAGACTGTTGAAATCCTCTTGAAAATATTTTACATCTACATTACAACATGCTTAGCTTTGTATTATCTGCAAATTTCAAAATACTACACTTGATCCCCATGACCAAATGATTGATATAAATGATGAACAGCTGGGGCCAAGTATTGATCCTTGCAGTATCCCACGAGTCACAGTCTGTCAACATAAGAATGACCCAATTATTCCTACTTCTTATTTTCTGTCTTTTAGTCAATTATTAATGCATGACAGTACATTACTTCCTATCCCATGGACTTTTAATTTCTAATTGGCCTTCTGTGGGAACTTTTTCAAAAGCCTCCTGAAAATCTAAGTACATTACAACCATTTGCTCTCTTTTCTCAATTTTGTTGGTAACATTTTCCAAAATTCAGACAAGATCATCAGACATGACTTTCCATTCACAAATCTACTTGACTATACCCAAACAGAATACCATCATCCAAGTGTCCATTTATCACATCTTTTATGATAGATTCTAGTATTTTCTTGAGTGCTGGTGTAAGGCTGACAAATCTGTAGTTCTCCCCTTTCTCTGTCGCTGCCAAATACTGAGTGATATTTAAAAGATTTCAGTACGCAGGGATCATTACACAATCTATAGAATTTTGGAAGATGATCACCAAGCATCGATTATGTCTACAGCTGCCTCTTTCAATATTCTAGGATGCAAACCTTCAGGTCCAAGAAACCTATCAAGTGTCAGTCCCATTAGTTTCTCCAGTGCAGCCTCCTTGATCATATTCATTTTCTTCATTCCTCTCATTCTTCATTGTCACTTCATCACTAATTTTGGGAAATTTCTTGTCTCTTTGTCAGTGCAAAATGACATAAAATGATCATAGAGCTTCTGTATTTCTCTATTATGCAGTATGAATTCTCACAACTCCGTTTCCCTGTAATGTATTTGTTCGATCATTTATTGCCCACTTTTACGTTTTTTGCGAGATTGTATTTGTATGTTATTCTTCCTTTCCTTACCAATTTGTTGGACCTTCTTTGTTGTTTTCTACAAACTTCCTAATTTTCAGATTTATTACTATTTCTGGTCACTTAATAAGCCTCTATTGCGAGAGGATGTGACATTAAAGGATATAGGGAAAGCATTGAGATAAATGATCTGCTCTGATCTAGAATGGTAGGCTTGAGGAGCTGAATGGCCTTTTCCTATGTGCTACCTCTCAAAATAATAAAACCTAACAACAATCACACAGATAAATAAGGTACTTATAAGGAATGTGAGGGTGACAGGTATCTAGTACAGAGAAATAATAAACTGCTGGAGGAACTCAGCAGGTCTGGCAGCATCTATGGAGAGAAAGTGGAGTTAATGTTTCAAGTCAAGTCCAATGACCTTTCTTCAGAACTGAGTTCAGAAACACTCTTTTTCTTTTATTTATGTCTAGAAATTTTGTTTTTGTTTCAGATTTCCAGGATCCACAGTTATTTGTCTTATGTCATATAGACAGGATGGTAAAGGAAATATCAGTTACAGATCTTAAAAGTCTATGTGGTAATGAGAGAGAGAGAACAGCAAACCATGTCACTTTTTCTTTTTAATATACAGCTACCTTTGATATACAACTTCTGTTGTCCATGCCATTGCTTCAATTTAAGCTGTAAAGTTTTAAGTAGAAAGTTAAAAATCACACAACACCAGGTTATAGTCCATAGGTTTATTTGGAAGCACTAGCTTTTGGAGTGCTGCTCCTTCATCAGGTGGTTATGGAATATAAGATTGTAAGACACAGAATTTATAGCAAAAGTTTACATTGTGATGTAACTGAAATTATACATTGAAAAAGAGCTGGATTGTTTAAGTCTCTCATCTTTTAGAATGACCATGTTGGTTTCAGTTCTTTCATATGTAAATCCCAGAACTTTTAAAAGTTACATTCTCAAGTGAACTTAAACAATTGGTGTCATGTTGGCCCAGATAATTCATTTAAGGTGTGAGGTGCCCAGTGTGAGGCTGTCTGTGGCCCAATGTACTTAGTTTTAAGTAATCTTGCATCTGTCAATATGTGTAGTTATTACACAAATGTGAGTAAACCAAGAGACATGAATTTCTTGCAAATGTACCAAGTTTCAGAGTCTCTTGATAAAAACAATAGTTATAAGACAAATGGTTTTATTAATTCCACTTAGATTACTAGAGCTTCTCAGGAAATCAAAAGAGGAATTTTAGGTCTTAGTGTTCTATTATTTTGGTTCTTCCTTTGGAACTAAGAATTATATATCAGGTGGACAAATAGTACCACCATTCGGCTCGCACTGGGCCATTCCAATTAGCACTCTGTACCTGATTTACTGACACCTGCACCTTGTCATCCTTGGAAAGTACATAACTTTCAGATTCCAGTTAGGAACATGTTCATTCCCTGGTAGTGGAAGCCCTGATAGAATATCTGCTTTGCTCTGCATCTCTGCATCTCTGCCTATTGGTATTTGATCTCGTATGAGTAGGCTGACGGAGCCAGTGTGCATCCTTGCAGTTAGGCTGCCATCATCGATGTTATCCCCCATATATGGGCCAAAATGGAGAAAATGGGTGAACTTCTTTACACCAAACTCGATGCCCAATCCTTTCCTTCCAACCTGACCCTAATTCTCCTCCATATTCATTAGTGACTTTGATACAAATGTGATGAGCTTTTCCTCTCCATTCGGTAAGATGTTCTCGAACAGAGGGACCTAGAGGTTTAGGTATATAATTCTTTCAAATTTGAGTCATATATAGACAGGATGGTCAAAAAGGCATTTGGGATGCTTGCCTTCATTGCTCAGTCCTTTGAGTATAGGAACTAGGAAGTCATGTTGAGGTTGTACAGGACATAGGTTAGGCCTCTTATGGAATGCTGTGTTCAGTTCTGGTTGTAGTTATAGGAAGGATATTATTAAGCTGGAGTGGGTTCAGAAGAGATTTGCCAGAATATTGCCAGATATGGAAGGTTTGAATTATAAGGTAAGGCTGGATAGGCTGAGACTTTTTTCACTGGAGCATGAGAAGTTGAGAGGCAACTTTACAGAAGTTTATCAAATTTCTGTAGTGTAGGGGTATAGGCAGAGTTAATGGTAATTGTCATTTCCCTAGGATGGGGGAGTTCAAGACCAGGGGACCAATTTTTAAGGTGAGAGGAGAGAGATTTAGAATAGATATGGGGAGCAAATGTTTTACACAGAGGGTGGTTCTTGTGTATCATAAAGTTATAGAGATGTATAACATGGAAACAGACCGTTTGGTCCAACTTGTGCATGCTGGCCAGAATCCTAAACTAACCTCATCCCATTTGCCAGCACTTGGTCCATATCCCTCTAAACCTTCCCTGTTCATATACCCATCCAGATGACTTTTAATTGTTGTAATTAGGGAATGAACTTCCTGAGGAAGTGGTGGATGCGAGTACAATAACAACGTTTAAAGGACTTTTGGATAAGTACATGAACAAGAAAGGTGTGGAGACATCTGAACCAGGATCAGGCAGATGGGACTAGTTTAGTTTACGATTATGGTCAGCATGGATTAGTTGGACCGAGAGATCTGTTTCTGTGCTGTATAATTCAATAATTCAATGTGCGACAGAACTGCAGCAACTCTATTAGGTGAAGCATAACGCAGTAACTGTGGCAACTGTGGGTCAAAATGCATTAACATTTTTGACATCTTTTAAGGCCTCCTCACATTCCTGGGTCCATTTCATAGCTGCCCTTTTCCCAGCAACCAAAGCAGGGGTCTGAGCACAATTGCCAGATAAAACAGGAATTTGCCATTGTAATTTAATCCCAAGAATGATCTCAGTTGAGACACATTCTCTGGTCTAAGGTGCTTCCTTGATCGCCTCCATCTTCCTGGCGACCTGAATAGTTCCTCACCATCTTCACCATGGCCCAGGTGTTCTATGGAGTCTTTAAGAAACTCACATTACTCTTTTTTTATTTGCAGGCCATGCTCCTGCAATCTTTTTAAAGTTCCTTCAAAGGTTTTCAAATGCTCCTCTTGAGAGGATCCAGTCATCAAAAATATCATCTAGATGGCACTGATCCCCTGGCAACCCACTTACTATTTGATGCATTGCCCTCTGGAACAGAGCCGGTGCCAACTTAACATCAAAAGGAAATTGCTTGTAACAGGAAAGTCCCCTTTGTGTTAGTATTGTCAGCACCATCTGTAAGTAGGCCTGCAACAGACCCATTTTTGAAAATTTATTTTCCCCTTCCAGTCTGCTGAATGAATAAGTCTTCTATGAGTGGAAGTAGATACTACTCCGTATTCAGGGCTGGGTGGTCTGTGACCTAAATCCTCATCATGCCACCTGTTTTTAAGACCAGAATGATTGGAGTGGCACATTCACTGGGGAGGGGGGGGGGTTACTGGTTCCAGTGCTCCCAGATTCACTACCTTTCCAGTCCCCTCATGACTGCCACTCCCGGCTGATTCCCCAGTGAGTACCTTCTATCCTGCCATTGACCGTGGCTGGAGTTCCTTTGTGACCGCTTCTCTTATTTTAGACCATGGTGCTCTGTAATGTTGATTGGATGAATTCAATGCCATACTGACTGAGATAGTTGTTGAGGTCTGCTTCTTCAACATCCACAATGGATCTCATGGTATTTTTGTGCCATGATTGATGATACTTCGATAATGAACTTGCTTCATGATAATACTTTCATAAAATACTTCAATAAAACCTCCAATATTTATATCCCATCTCAAACATGCTCCATAATGTCCAAATAGATGTAGTTCAGGGCTACTAGATGCTAAACTGGGACATCTAGTGGTACAGTTGGTAGTGTCCCTGACTCTGAGCCAGAAGATCCACTTCAGGAGTTGAGAGCCAATAAAGGTGCATTCATAACATGAGCAAATTGGCTAATAAACAAGATGCAAATCTTTTCAGTACTGTAGTCATTATAATGACGTCAGCCAGCTGGACCTCAATGAGTATGAGTTCCCTGGTTGGGACTATTAATCTTGATCAATCAAAGAGCCCTGACTGACATATAAAAAGGGTGAGTGGGGATTTGAGGTTTATCCTCATTTCTCTGAAAACTGCTTGAACGGTAGGGTTTGGGGCCTGGCTTTGCCATTCCTCTCCCTTGTAAAATTGCTGTTTCTCTGGGTACAGCTGTTAATGTTAATTGTTTTATAAACTGTATATTGTTTAATAAAATAAAAACAAGGGTGAGTGTCAGAGATACTGATACCCCGAACCTGCTCTGAATGAGTTGGTAATATCGAGGGACGCAAAGGAGCTCGGGATGTAGTCATCAGCAGGAAAGACGATACTCACTGGGGAGTGGGACAGGAGCAGCAGTCATGAGTGGACTGGAATGGGTAGTGAATCCAGGAAAGTTAGAACCAGTAACTGCCAATGAATGGGCCACTTCAATCATTCCGATATTAACAGTGCGATAGTCAAGGGCTGTTCATGTGTAAATAAAGGGTGACTTGGTGATGGGATACTGGCCTCTGTGGAGTTATTTCAAATACATGTCAATGGCAGGTGGTAAGAGCAAGAGATATTTCTGGTCAGCCATCCAACATCATAATTCCAAAGTATAACATGACTGCAGCAACTTGGCCTCCCTGACTGATTTATGACACACTACTACTACCGCCCGATACTAAGATAACATTGAAGTAAGATTAAAGGACTTAGTATGAAAATTCATTCCAAAACCTTAATGTAATTTGTAATCACCTTTTACTTTCCCTTTGGTGGCATTTACACTCTCGTGAGCCTTTGTGAGTTTTCTTGTATTGGTCTAGGGCCAATGGACAGTACAGTGGCACAGCGGTTAGCATGAATGCCTCACAGTACCAGGGAGCTGAGTTTGAGTCCAGCCTCAGGTGACTTGTCTGTGTGGAGTTTCCCTGTGTTTTATGGGTTTCCTCCCAGAGTCCAAAGATGTGCAGGTTAAATGGATTGGCTATGTGAAATGCAAGGATAGGGTAGTGGGATGGGTCTTGATGGGATGCTTTTCGGAGGGTCAGTGTGGACTCAATGGGTTGAACGACTATTATTGTTTTATAATAGAACCCTCCACCTGAAGAGCTCCAAAGAGTAACAGAAAAAAAAATTAGATATTGGAATTCAGAAATCAAACAGAAATTGCTGAAGAGACTCAACAGATCTGGCAGCACTTGTTGTGAAGGAAAAAGTTTCAAGTCTGATATGGTTTTTCTTTGAAACTAAAGGGCTTGTAAAATGATGCTTATTATGTTTATGACAATGTGGGTGGAGAAACTAAAGGGACAGGTAGTGAGGGTAGGCAGGAAAAAAAGGCAAAAAGAGTGCTAATCATAGTAGAATAAAGATATAGATGCACGGTACATGTTAATTGTAGAGGTGATAGTAGAAAGTAGGTTGGTCATGCTCAAGAGCCAATCCATACAAGCAAGACATTTGGGTAGGGGTAGGGATGGTGGTGGGGAGGGAATGTAATTGATTGTGTCCATTGTCTGAAGTTGTGGAACTCAATGTTGCGTCCTGAAGGTTGTAAAGTACCTAGATAGAAAATGAGTTGCTGTTCAACAATAAGTCGAACAACTCAGAGCTGTGCATGCCTGTCCGAAACCTTCCTGTGTTACCCCTCCCATGGACTCCATTCCCTCTCCTAACCCCACCTCCTATGTTGTATGTACTATCCCTTCTGACTTTCCACTATTTGATGCTGAACATTCTGTACTCAGCAGAAGTTTAACTTTTAGCCCTTTGCGGCTGCACCTTAATAAAGTTTGGGCATGATATGACGGTGAACTCTTCTACTATTGCCTTCACTTCCATGCCCATTTCTTTGGACAAGGCTCCTCTCCCTGTCCCACAGACCCCTTTGCCCACCTCTAACACTCTCCATCCACCTGGATCCCTCTGACTCTTTATGTTCAGTCACTTGACCTGTTCATTGAGAACTGTCAATGCGATATTGGTTGCCTCAATTCCTCTGCCCCCCTCACCCATTCTAATCTATCTCCTCTGAACTGACTGTACTCTGTGCTCTCCGCTCTAACCCTAACTTTGTAATTTTACCTGCTGACAAGGATGGTGGTGTTGTTGTCTAGCAGACAGCCTCTACATTGCAGAGGCTGAGCACTAGCTCTTGGATCCTTCCTTCTATCTCCCTCTGGACCATGATCACACCATGGGAACATCAGGCCATTGTGTTCACAATAGTCACTAACCTTATTTCATTTGATGAGCTCCTCTCCACTGTCTTCAAGCTTATAGTCTCCCAACATGGCCAAGCCCACTCCTGTCTTCTTCCCAAAATCTACAAACAGGACTACCTGTCAGGCCTCCTTCACCGCCGCTCCCTCACCACCAGACGCCTGGAGGAAGAACGCCTCATCTTCCGCCTCGGAACGCTTCAACCCCAGGGCATCAATGTGGACTTCAACAGCTTCCTCATTTCCCCTTCCCCCACCTCATCCTAGTTTCAAACTTCCAGCTCAGTAACTCTCTCCTTGACTTGTCCGGACTTGTCCGACCTGCCTATCTTCTTTTCCACCTATCCACTCCACCCTCTCCTTGACCTATCACCTTCATCTCCTCCCCCACTCATCCATTGTACTCTATGCTACTTTCTCCCCACCCCCACCCTCCTCTAGCTTATCTCTCCACGCTTCAGGCTCACTGCCTTTATTCCTGATGAAGGGCTTTTGCCCGAAACGTTGATTTCGCTGCTCGTTGGATGCTGCCTGAACTGCTGTGCTCTTCCAGCACCACTAATCCAGTATTTGGTTTTCAGCATCTGCAGTCATTGTTTTTACCTTGTTGATTTTAACCCTACTCCGAATCCTCTTGCAAGGATGCCTGCCTTGAAGAAGTTTTCCTCCTCTCTCTACAAGAATCTCAGGGAGTCCCTCTCCCACTGCAACTCCCAGGTCATTTCCTCTGCTCTGAAGCTCTTCAACCATGTTGTGAAACAAACTCAGTACCACAGCCACATTTGCTTCCTCAGTGCATGCCTCCGTAACCAACTCATCCCACACGGACTCCAGACCACCTTTAAACCAGCAGAGTTCGGACCCGAACAGGACAAACAGTACAGACTACAGATTCAAAAACACCAGCAACAGTTCTCCTTCAAGATCCTTCGCTCCACGCTTGCAGCAATGCGCCGTCACCTAACCTCTCTCCAGTCAGCCCTGCCTCAGCTGAGGGCCACACTCTCTCAGAATTGCAAAGGACCCACTCTGTACTACATCCTCAGGAGAATTCATACTCTCAACAAACAGTATTTCAATTCCATCTCAAACATCAAAAACTGTAAGTACAACAAACTTTTATCCACCCACCTCCATAACCAGCGCTCCTCAAACATTCCAGAAGATTCCCCTGGCCTCGGAAACGCCATTAGCCATGCGGCTGACGCAGCTACCACCCCCACGCTGAGTGATTATGTCACTTCTGCCCACATCATGGCCACTCCCACAGCCACTTCCGGCCCTCACATCATCGCTGATGCCACACGCTCAGTGACTTCCGCCACCCCTACTGCCATGATCACCACCACTTCCGCCTCCACCAGCGCCACTCACCTGCATTCTGCTGACACACCACCCACATACCCCACTGTCACTATACCCACACCCCAGAACCCCGAGGGCAACATTACCCCAGCTCATGCCTCCACCCCCATTTCCCCCACCATCACACCCACTCCAGGTACTGGCTCCGACCCCACTCCCAGCTCCACATCCACACCAGATCCCAGCTCCCGGCCCTGCCGAGTTTTCACCATCCCTCCAGACCTCCCACTCACTGAGGACGAACGATCAGTCCTCAGCAAAGGACTCACCTTCATCCCCCTCCGTCCACGTATCAATGAATTGAATACACGACGTGACATCGAACAATTCTTCCATCGCCTCCGCCTCCGAGCTTACTTTCACAATCAGGACTCCCGCCCACCTTCCGAGGACCCCTTCGCCCACCTCCAACACACTGCATCCACCTGGACACCCTGCGCTGGCCTATTACCTGCCGTCGACCTCTTCATTTCCAACTGCCGCCGGGACATTAACCGCCTCAACCTGTCGTCCCCCCTCCCCCACTCCAACCTCTCACCCTCACAACGCGCAGCCCTCCAATCCCTCTTCTCCAATCCCCACCTCACCATTAAGCCAGCGGATAAAGGGGGCGCAGTGGTAGTCTGGCGCACTGACCTCTACACCGCTGAAGCCAAACGCCAACTCAAGGACACCTCTTCCTACTGCTCCCTCGACCATGACCCCACCCCCCATCACCAAACCATCATCTCCCAGACCATACAGAACTTCATCACCTCAGGAGATCTCCCACCCACAGCTTCCAACCTCATAGTCCGGGAACCCTGCACTGCCCGGTTCTACCTCCTTCCCAAGATCCACAAGCCTGACCACCCTGGCTGATCCATTGTCTCAGCATGCTCCTGCCCCACTGAACTCATCTCTACCTACCTTGACACTTTCCTATCCCCCCTATTCCAGGAACTCCCCACATACGTTCGAGACACCACCCACGCCCTCCACCTCCTCCAAGACTTCCGTTTCCCCGGCCCCCAACGCCTTATCTTCACCATGGATATCCAATCCCTCTACACCTCCATTCGCCATGACGAGGGCCTCCAAGCCCTCTGTTTTTTCCTCTTCAGACGTCCCCAACAGTACCCTTCCACTGACACTCTCATTCGTTTGGCCGAACTGGTCCTCACCCTTAACAATTTCTCCTTTGAATCCTCCCACTTCCTCCAGACCAAAGGCGTAGCCATGGGCACACGTATGGGCCCCAGCTATGCCTGTCTCTTTGTTGGCTATGTAGAACAGTTGATCTTCCATAATTACACTGGCACCACTCCCAACCTCTTCCTCCGCTACATTGATGACTGCATTGGCGCCACCTCGTGCTCCCGCGAGGAGGTTGAGCAATTCATCAACTTCACCAACACATTCCACCCTGACCTTAAATTTACCTGGACTATCTCTGACACCTCGCTCCCCTTCCTGGACCTCTCCATCTCCATTAGTGACGACCGACTTGACACTGACATTTTTTACAAACCCACCGACTCCCATAGCTACTTGGATTACACCTCTTCCCACCCTACCTCTTGCAAAAATGCCATCCCGTATTCCCAATTCCTCCGCCTCCGCCGTATCTGCTCCCAGGAGGACCAGTTCCACCATAGGACACACCAGATGGCCTCCTTCTTTAGAGACCGCAATTTCCCTTCCCACGTGGTTAAAGATGCCCTCCATTGCATCTCGTCCACATCCCGCACCTCTGCCCTCAGACCCCACCCCTCCAACCGTAACAAGGACAGAACGCCCCTGGTGCTCACCTTCCACCCTACAAACCTTCGCATCAACCAAATCATCCACCGACATTTCTGCCACCTCCAAAAAGACCCCACCACCAAGGATATATTTACCTCCCCACCCCTTTCCGCCTTCCGCAAAGACCGTTCCCTCCGTGACTACCTGGTCAGGTCCACACCCCCTACGACCAACCCTTCCATTCTGGCACTTTCCCCTGCCACCGCAGGAACTGTAAAACCTGTGCCCACACCTCCTCCCTCACCTCTATCCAAGGCCCTAAAGGAGCCTTCCACATCCATCAAAGTTTCACCTGCACATCCACCAATATCATTTATTGTATCCGTTGCTCCCGATGTGGTCTCCTCTACATTGGGGAGACTGGGCGCCTCCTAGCAGAGCGCTTTAGGGAACATCTCCGAGACACCCGCACCAATCAACCAAACCGCCCCGTGGCCCAACATTTGAACTCCCCCTCCCACTCTGCCGAGGACATGGAGGTCCTGGGCCTCCTTCACCGCCGCTCCCTCACCACCAGACGCCTGGAGGAAGAACGCCTCATCTTCCGCCTCGGAACACTTCAACCCCAGGGCATCAATGTGGACTTCAACAGCTTCCTCATTTCCCCTTCCCCCACCTCATCCTAGTTTCAAACTTCCAGCTCAGTAACTGCCTCCTTGACTTGTCCGGACTTGTCCGACCTGCCTATCTTCTTTTCCACCTATCCACTCCACCCTCTCCTCCTTGACCTATCACCTTCATCTCCTACCCCACTCACCCATTGTACTCTATGCTACTTTCTCCCCACCCCCACCCTCCTCTAGCTTATCTCTCCATGCTTCAGGCTCACTGCCTTTATTCCCAATGAAGGGCTTTTGCCCAAAACGTAGATTTCGCTGCTCCTTGGATGCTGCCTGAACTGCTGTGCTCTTCCAGCACCACTAATCCAGAATCAATGAAACTAACCCCATCATGGAGCCCGTGTCTTTTTTTTGGATTAGATTAGATTATTTACAGTGTGGAAACAGGCCCTTCGGCCCAACAAGTCCACACCAACCCTCCAAAGAGCAACCCACCCAGACCCATTCCCCTACATTTACCCCTTCACCTAACACTACTGGCAATTTAGCATGGCCAATTCACCTAACCTGCACATCTTTAGACTGTGGGAGGAAACCAGAGAAAACCCAGGCAGACACGGGGAGAATGTGCAAACTCCACACAGACAGTTGCCCGAGGAGGGATTTGAGCCCGGGTCTCTGGCGCTGTGAGGCAGCAGTGCTAACCACTGTGCCTCCATGTCTTTGGAAGTGAAACAAAGGAAAACTACTCAGGCTCAGTAATGTACAGCAAATTGTAGCTGTTTTTGACAAAACATGAACGAACAATATTTTTTCAGTTATGCATTAGTCAAAAGTTGCATACTTGACCTTGTTTTATGATAGCATTTGGGTAAGCCCAATACTGTTAATAAGAACACCATGAAATACTGCACATCCCTTGGATGTGATGCATTTGCTGCAAAACTATTACTAATCATAAAATGTCCTGTGGAAATTTCCATGATTGTCAAATTCAAAACTTGAAAAGATTATTGTTTAAAGCTTTAAAAATTACCCTTCCAAATTCTGCCTTTCATTTTTTCCCCTAACCTAGATCAAAAAATATGTAAAACTGACTATAAGCAAAGACAAGTCAAACTTGGTGATCAAAAGTTGTTGGAGAGAAATGCGTTCACAGAGCACAGCTCAATGTAGTGTTATGCTGATGTCTTGCATTAAAGCGACTCAGATAATGCCAGAGACCAACAACTCTACAACTCAAATAGTATTCTTCAATGATATAAATTAATTATGTCAATAATGAATTACAATATGTCATAGAACAGGATAAATTCCTCTTCAGGACTGTCTTGGATTATTTCAGGGACATGTAGTTGGTCCTGCCTGCCACTTTCCAAAGAAGAAAAAGCGGCTGTGAGAGGCCGCATACTCCAAGTTCAGTGAACTGATCAAGTTTCTGACAACCCAAGGTCATCAAGCAAAGCTCACTGACTCACAAGGCATGATGCCAGAGTGACATAAGGAGAATTTTTAGAGCACCAATTTGTTGGCCAAGAATATTTCTTACTACAGGATAGCAGAGGCCTACTCCTTCACCTTAATCGAGGTTAGTGAGTTAGATACCAAGTCTAGAAGATTGGTGAGGGTGTGGCAGGATCATATTGGCCAAGGACAGTTTTGGGAAATGCCTGAATGAGAAATGAAACCTAATTAGCCCACTGAAAGGTAAACATGCAGAATTTACATGAAATTTATCTACCTAAAGCAGGTGCTTAACAGGCTCTCAAAGTCTGTTTTTTACACAATGGCTTGTAAATCAATTATGATATCAATCGTCATTTACCAAAGGAGAGACATCAAAATGGGGAGTGTCTATACTGAGTACAATTTGTTCCATGCGCCTAACTGTTATTTAATACTATAGTTACATTTACTTAACAACAGTAGCTTACTGAATAGCAAAGAGAAAGAACAATATAAATCTAATAATCAGAGTCACTTCAATCTAATTGTGAGTCAGAGTAAAATATGAAGTTCCTATATTGCAACTTGTATATGAGTCTGGAAAGATCTAAGACTTAATTCTTAACTGAGTGTAGTAAACACCTGTCACCATGACAATGTCAAAGGAACTTTGGGTAAAGAAGGAGTTTGTAGGAAATAGACCTGGGCCTGTGCACTCATAACAGTCTCTGCACAGTTGTAGATTATACAGCATTCATGTAACTAGTAAAAAGCTGCTGCTGTAAAACAAAACTCTTCAGATTGTTTACTTAATAAGAATCCATTAGTTAGACCAGAAAGGTAATCTAGTGCACTTTCAGAGGCAAATCGGAAAAGGTCATGAAGTGACACATATTGTAGCTATGGTCTACTTATGGTGGAGAGGGTGACCATTTAGCTAAGTTGATAAGGTAGTAAACAACAGAGTTAAAAAATCACACAACCACCTGATGAAGGAGCAGTGCTCGCAAAGCTAGTGCTTGCAAATAAGCCTGTTGGACTATAACCTGGTGTTGTGTGATTTTTAATTTTATATACCCCAGTCCAACACCTGCACCTCCAAATCATGACTAAACAACAGACTGCTTTTTCTTGGTTAATATCAAGCTTCTTGTATGTTGCTCTACCTGCAAATGCTACATATGGCATTCCTGATCCATGGTTGAGGTGACCTGTGGAGTCAAGAGATCAACAATCTGTCACAAAACACACAAACTCTGTCCTGTTCGAGTAACCACAATCTTTATGAATTTTCAGTGATTCATGACCAACCACAGGATGTCATTCCAATCAATGTCTTGGAAAGTTAGGTTAAATTTTATCGTAGCTTAATGATGAGTATTGATCATGAATTCATGAAAATTCTAATTGCAAAGAAACACATAGCTAACAGTGATTACAATATGGTTGAATTTGATGCTAGGTTTGAAAAGGAATAGGATGAGTCATGAACTAAGGTTTTAATTTTAGTAAGGCTGACTTTGGAGAGATGAAGGAGGAATTATCACAATTGACTAGAAAGCACTATTAACCATAAAAGGCCAAGAAGGGAAGAGAGAAATAACATAGAGACAAAATTAACATTTTGTAAAAAGACAAAGAGCAGTAGAGACCTTGCAAACTAGGAGAAATGTGAAGAAAAGCTAAGGAATACAACAAATGTTAAGAGTTGCAGAAAGGGAATACAATAAAAAGTTTGCAAGTGGTACCAAGATCAAAACAAAAGGTTTTTGGAAATATACAAAGACAAGGGTAGGGAAGAATAAACTTGGTCCTTTAATGAGTGATACCAATAGAAATGTAATTGGAAATCCAGAAAAGACAGATTTAATAAGTAATTATTTTGTATCAGAATTCACAGCATTTGGACAAATATGAAATGATCACGGTAAGCAACATGAATTTATAAAGGATAAGTCCTGTTTAACAGATATAGATAAATACTTTGAATAGGTAACAAACGTGGTGGCTAAGGAAGTGTTTTTTTTACCAGAAGATAACCAAGATTCCATTCAAGATGCTGTTTATAAAGTGTGAGTGCCTGGAAGAGGGGAATTTAGAACTACGGTCAATGTTTAAAAATAATAGTCTGCCTATTTAAGGCAGAAAGGGGAGAATTTCTTTCTCACAGAAGATTGAGCTTTTGGAAGAGATGCTCAAAAGGTGATGAAAGCAGTCCTTGAATATTTTTAAGGCTGAAATAGATAAATTCTTGATCAGCAAGTCCCTGCAAGGTTATTGAGGGCCAGTAGGAAATGTGCAGTTGAGATTACAATCAGATCATCTAGGATCTTACCAGATGAACAGGCTCAAGGGCCAAGTGGCCTACTCCAGTTTTTAATTTGTATGCTTGTATGTATGCTCATATGAGAATATACAATCAGCAATCAGGAATTTTGAGGCTGTTGAATAATTGTGTGTGTGTATTAGCAAAAAATAAGTCTACTTCTATTTTGGTCTGTTATCTTGCAGGTTACTGCAATTCAAGCGCATATCCAAATGCATTCAAATGCGATGCAATGCCCCTCCCATATTTCAGGCAATGGATTCCAGACTTCCACCACCATCCCTCTGGCTGCAAAGTAATTCAATTCCCCTTAATCTTCTAATTACTTTAATACTACATCCCCTGGTTGTTGATCTCACTGTCAGTAGGAGAGTTAATGGATATATACTCAAACTGGCAGGAATATAGAGGTCTGGAAGTTATGTTACAGCTGATGGCTTACTGAGCTCTGGTCAGACACTATTTACAGTACTGTGCTTAGTTCTGGACACTGCACCTCAGAAAGGATAAATTGGACTGGGAGAGGTACAGTTACACTGGGGCAAGAGATCATATTGCACAAATTAGGCTTATATTCTTTGGATATTAAAATTAAAGAGTGATTTAATTGACATGATTTGGAGATGCCGGTGTTGGACTGGGCTGTATAAAGTTAAAAATCACACAACACCAGGTTATTCTCCAACAGGTTTAATTGGAAACACTAGCTTTCGGAGCGTTGCTCCTTAATTAGGTGGCTGTTAATTGAAATTTTGAAGGTGATTAGGAGAAAGTGAGGACTGCAGATGCTGGAGAGTCAAAGTTAAAATGTGTGGCACTGGAAAAAACAAAGCAGGTCAGGGCAGCATCCGAGGAGTAGGAGAGTCGACATTTCGGGAATAAGCCCTTCATCGGGAATGAGACGATAAAGGGCTTATGCCTGAAACATTGACTCTCCTGCTCCTTGGATGCTGCCTGAACTACTGTGCTTTTTCCAGCATCACATTTTTCGATACTAAAGGTGATCAAATGAGTTACTAGCATAGATAGAAAAAAAACTTTTATGGAGCGAAATTAAAAGTTTTAAAATTTAAACGTTAAAATTAGAGTTAGGCTGTCAGGAGTGATGTCAGAAAGCATCATATGAAGGATACTAGAAATCTGGAACTCTGTCTTAAAATAGCTAACTAGGCAAGGTGAAGTGAAATTTTCAAATCTGGAATCATTAGATTTAGTTCGGCATGGATGTAAGGCTTTACAGGACAATGACAGGTAGGGTTGAATTCAGGTCAAAAATCAAACAACACCAAATTATAGTCCAACAGGTTTATTTGAACTTGCCAATTGAATTAAGGTATAGATTAGCTGTGAACTTGCTGAATGACAAAATAGGCTTAAGGGTCTGAATGACCTATTCCTGTTCTTACTTCCTTATGTTTTATCGGTCAATTCCAGTTGTGTGGAATGCCAGATCTTTGTCAGTTTGTACATGGGTTCACTGCTGGTCTAGTGGACTGTTGTCCACACTCAACACTAATATCAGAGGATCTAAAGTCTAAATTTATCTCACTATTCTGTGAGTTGTGCTAATAAATGATTGCATTATTAATAGCTTGGTCTGATGGGATTTTCTGTGTCATTGATGCAGCCTATGCTACACAGCCATCATTTTGTAAACAGGAACAAAGATCAAAGCAGGACTTGGTAAGCCTGGTATTTACACATTTCTGATCCTGGAGTGATAGCACCTCTGGAGAGAGTAGAAATTTATTAGCATCAAAATTCTTTTATTGCAAATCCAAAATCAAATTAGTAAACAGTCTGATATGTTGATATCAATGATATCATATCAGTTTCCACACATCAAACAGGAATAGTTCACCTTCAGAGACTCTATGGGGTTTCTTGCACCTGCTGCAAATCTCCGTGTTAAGTACAGGCTTTGACTTTCTCATTAATTAAAAAAGAGCAGCACTGCACTGTCACTATTGTAATGTCCTACATAAAGTTCATGACTCTTAGCTGAACTCTTAGAAAGATATCCCTTCTTTGAATCTGTGCCTGTAAGTGCACGTTTCTCAGTGAGTTTTCTTTTCAAGTGTTACTGTATTGCAGAAAAGATCAAAATTACTCCTTTATAATTCCCCATTTTTCAACTCTAACAATTGTTTGCAATTTAATTAAACAGAGGGCAAAAAAGGGATCTGATACTTGGAGGCAAAGTAGGTTCTATTATTGAGCCAGCAACCAAGATGTTTTGAATTCAGATTCTACCAAAGGAAATTGTTAAATTGTGAATCATCGAATTTCTCCAGTGCAGAAAGAGGCCATTTGGTCCATTGAGTCTCCTAGAACACTCCAAAGAGCATTCCACCTAGACCCACCTCATTCTTGTAACCCTACATTTACCATGGCTAATCCACTTGGTCTGCGCACCTCTGGATATTATGGGCAATTTAGCATGACCAATTCATCTAAGTTGCACATCTTTGAACTGTGACAGGAAACCAAATCACCTGGCAGAAACTCCACACAGACAATCACACATGGCATCACTGTTAGATTGTTTTGAAACCTTAGGGCAGGCACAGTGGTTAGCACTGCTGCCTCACAGCGCCAGAGACCTGGGTTCAATTCCTGCCTCAGGCGACTGACTGTGTGGAGTTTGCACATTCTCCCCGTGTCTGCGTGGGTTTCCTCCGGGTGCTCCGGTTTCCTCCCACAGTCCAAAGATGTGCAGGTTAGGTGAATTGGCCATGCTAAATTGCCCGTAGTGTTAGGTAAGGGGTAGATGTAGGGGTATGGATGGGTTGCGCTTCGGCGGGGCGGTGTGGACTTGTTGGGCCGAAGGGCCTGTTTCCACACTGTAAGTAATCTAATCTAATCTAATCTACTGTATCACTGGCCTGCATGTGACTCCAATCCAAAACTTTGCTGTTGACTTTTAAAAGTTAAATTTAATAAGTTTAAATAGAAATTTAAATAGTCAAGGTTACAAGGTTGGAGTTTGGGTTATGTGGATAAACCTGCTATGAATGAAAGCATGTTTCTGATAAATTACTTCCAGGCTTAACTCAGCTGCCTTTGTTCACCTGTGTATATTTGAATCAGAATTTTGAATGAGATTTTCATTGGCACTTAAGTTTCATTGGACATGTACAGGTTTTTTGGGCTTCATTTACTGCAACAGTAGTAGACATGCCAACTTTAAGGGCACTTAAATAGTCATTGGACAAACATGTGGATGAAAATGGAATAGTGTAGGATACATAGGCTTCAGATTGGTTCCACAGGTTAGTGCAACATCAAGGGCCGAACGGCCTGTACTGTGCTGTAAAGTTCTATGTTCTATGTGCAAGACATCCAATAAAGGGTCAGTGCTCACATCTGCTTTTATCCCTCACTAGAAAAGAGTATAATGATAGTACTATCTTCAGATATCAGCAATGGTTCAGGCAGTTACACATTCCCCTCTGGCTGAGGAGGTTTTGGCTTCGTGCCTTATGGTACAGAGATGATGATAATGTCTACACTGACACTCCAATCTAGTTATGTGGGAGTACTACAGTTTTGGAAGATCTACCTTTTGGATGAGATGTTAAACATCTGCTTTCTCATGTGGATGAAAAAGATACCATGGCACTATTTCGAAAAGAGTGGGAGCATTCTTCTAGCTAATGTTTATTCTTCAACCAACACCACTGGAACCGATAATCTAGTCAATATCATATTACTGTGAAAATCAGGTGCTGTGTTTAAAACATTGTGATAAGAATGCTCTTCTGAAATATTTTATAGGATGTAAAGGTCCCCAAGTTTCTAATAAGTGCTTCTAAAATGGAACACGTCTTCGATCTGAGACAGCAGTCACGTTGACATTCAGAGTCTTCATGACCATGATCAAGCCTTACATTGACTCTATTGATTACTGACACTAATGTTGCACAGAGCAGGCAAATTTCTCAATGGAAAAAGACAGGCCTGCAACATCAATTCAGTGAAGCCCAAGCTGGACCCCTCCATTCTCTCAGAAAACATAAATAATACATATCCTTGGTTTGCTGGTGTCAAAATAATGATAGAACATTGGGAAAGTACGGCATAGAAGCTGGCAATTTTTATCTAATAAAGACTGTAACAGCTCTATTGTGTTGCAAGTCAATTATTCCATTGCCCTACTTTTTCCTAATAATTCAGCATTTCCTGGTAGTACAGTGAATTATCAAATCCCTTCTGAATTTCCTTTTCACTTTTGAATCTGTACTATCACCTATCAGCAATTCATTACATAAAGACATTTTTTACTTGTGACACCTTTGATTCTTTTGCTTATGACCTCAAATCAGTGCCATCTGTTTCAAACCCTTCATTCAAAGGAAATAGCTTTTCTTTATTACCTTACCTATCACATCAAGATTAAAATACCTCTATTCCCTATTCATATGTTTGTCCAGTCTAAAGAGAACAAACCACTTGACTTTCCATGAAATCCCTGAAACCATTCTTATAAATGCTGTCTGTGCTCTACTCTGTTTAGTAGAAAGTTTCTACTTTCCCTCAATGATTAAAGTTTTGATCAAAAACCTTGGGCTACAGCAGAGGTGTGGACTGAGTGTGGAGAGCTCACCCTCCTTCATAGATTCTCCCATAATTTTCCTTACCACCTCTGTTTGTTCTTGCTCACTTGTGAATTGTAAGTCACCATTTAATTAGCTAACCAGGGCGTGAGAGGACAAAGAGTCCAGTTAGTCCACAATTTAATTGTGTTCTGGAATGATGCAGCAAGGCAAGATCTGGACAATATCCAGGCTTAGATAGATACATAGCAAGTAACACTCATGTCATCCAAGTATCCCAAGTATCAAGAAAATACTTTCTTTTGTAATCGACAGTCTAATCACTGCCCACAATGTTCAATGAAATGAGAATTGCTGAATCTCCTCCTATCAACATCCATAGGGTTACTATTGATCAAACATTGAACTGGACTAGCCATGTAAATTACAAGAACAGGTCAGAGGCTAGAAATTCTATACGGAGTAATTCACCTCTATCTCTCAATGTTTACTATATACAAGGCACAAGTTAGGAGTGTGATAGAATATTCTCCATTTGCCTGAATGATTGCAGCTTCAACAACTCTTGAGAATCTTGACACTATCCAGGACAAAACAGCCAATTTAACTGGTACTAGTCACCTTCAACATTCATTTCCTTCACTATGGACACACAGTGACAGCAGTGCATACCATTACGACCATTTATGCATTACAGTGTCTCACAAAGGATCCTTCGGCAGTACCTTCCAAACCCATGACCTCTACCACTAAACAGCTAGAGCAGAAAATGCATGGGAACACTACACCTACATGTTCCCGTTAAGTCACATTCCATACTGTCTTGGAGCTATATTGCTGTTCCTTTACTGTTGCTGGGTCAAAATTCTGCAACTGCCTTTCCTACACCCCAAGAACTTCAAGAGGCTGTTCATCACCACCTTCATGAGGCCAATTAGAATGGACAATAAATTCTGGTCTAGTCAATGACGTCCAAATTGTATGAATTTTAAAAATACCGTTGGAAGGAATTACCTTTGTGGAATCATGGTGTAAGAAGTTTCACTGACAACTATTGAACACAGGAAGGCCTTCATGGACATAAAGGACATGAATTAATTCTAAAAAATGAAGGATACTACAATGAATAATTTGATGGTCATCATTTTTCATTTGCTGCTGTAATTTAATCATGATGACTGAAAATCATATGAAATGAGAGACACAAAAATTTAGTTCAATCACCCAGATAGCTGGGTGTCTCAATTCTTCATCTCCAATGGTTTGATCAGCCATAATGCAACTGGTATCATTTCCTTCTATGTAGCTTGGAAATCTGTGGAGATCCACAATTGGATTTGTTCCTCTCTCTAATTTTCTATTCTGGGCAAGAGACAAGAACTATGGTGAGTCTAACAACTTATGTTCACTTATTTTGGTAATTATCTATAGTCCATAGATAAGTCCCTCCGTTAAATGCAGAATAAGACCATAAGACCATAAGACATGGAGCTTGATGAAGGCCACTTACCCTATTGAGTATGCTCTACCATTCATTGAGGTCACGGCTGGTCTAATCATCCTCAACTTCATATCCTGCCTTTTCCACATAACCCTTAACTGTCTACCTCAGTCTGGGTATACTTAATGACCCAACCTCGTCAGCCCTCCGCCATAAAGAATTCCACAGATTCACCACCCTCTGAGAGAAGCAATTCCTCCTCACCTCCAAGATAAGCTTTCTGGTCCTCAGCCCTCCCACAAGGTGATTCGGCCTTTCCACATGCAACCTGTCAAGTTTCCCAAGAGTCTTGTGTGTCTCAATAAGGTTGTTACTTTCTCTTCTATATTCCAACAACTACAGGCCCAATTTGCTTAACCTGTCCTCATAAGACCTTCCATAGAATCATTGAATCCCTACAGTGTGGAAACAGGCCCTTTGATCCAACAAGTCTAGACCAACCCTCCGAAGAGTAACCCACCCAGACCCATTCCCCCTAACTTATATTTACCCCTGACTAATACACCGAACTTACACATCTCTGAACACTATGGGCAATTTAGCTTGGCCAATTCACCTAACCTGCACATCTTTGCACTGTGGGAGAGAACTGGAGCACCTGGAGGAAACCAACGCAGACACAAGGAGAATGTGCAAACTCCACACAGACAGTCGCCTGAGGCTGGAATCGTACCTGGGTCCCTGGTGCTGTGAGGCAGCAGTGCTAACCACTGAGCCACTGTGCCACCAGAACTTCTTTAGTCATGGAGTTTAGATTCATATAACACAGAAACAGACCCTTCAGTCCAACTCATCCACACCGACCATACATCCCAATTGGACCTAGGCTCATTTGCCAGCATTTGCCTTTTAAATGTTGTACTTATACCTGCCTCCACCACTTCTTCTGGCAGCTTGTTCCATACACTACATGAAAAAATTACACCTCAGGTGCTTTGAAAGTCTTTCCCCCTTACCTTAAACATATGTCCTCTAGTTCTGGACTGCCCCACTTGAGGAAAAACACTTTGGCTTTTCACCCTATCCATCCCTCTCATGATTTTATAAATCTCTATGAGGTCACCTCTCAACCTCCAACGTTCCTGGACAAAAGCTCCAGCCCATTTAACTCTCCCTATAACTCAAAACTTTCCATCCTGGCAACACTTTTGTAAATCTTTTCTGCAACCTCTCAAGTTTAGCAACATCCTTCCTAGAATTGTATGCAGTATTCTAAAAGTGACCTCACCAATGTCCTGTACAGCCACAACATGGCATCCCAAGTCCAATTGGAGAAAGTGAGGACTGCAGATGCTGGTGATCAGAGCTTAAAAATGTGTTGCTGGAAAAGCACAACAGGTCAGGCAGCATCAAAGGAGAAGGGGAATCAATGTTTCGGGCATAAGCCCTTCTTCAGGAATGAGGAGGGTGTGCCAAGCAGGCTAAGATAAAAGGTAGGGAGGAGGGACTTGGGGGAGGGGTGTTGGGAATGCGATAGGTGGAAGGAGGTTAAGGTGAGGGTGATAGGCCGGAGAGGGGGTGGGGGCGGAGAGGTTGGGAAGAAGATTGCAGGTTAAGAAGGCGGTGCAGAGTCTGAGGGTTGGGATTGAGAAAAGGTGGGGGGAGGGGAAATGAGGAAGCTGGAAAAATCTGTATTCATCCCTTGTGGTTGGAGGGTTCCTAGGCGGAAGATGAGTCGCTCTTCCTCCAGGCGTCGTGTTGCTATGGTCTGGCGATGGAGGAGGCCAAAGACCCGCATGCCCTTGGCAGAGTGGGAGGGGGAATTAAAGTGTTCAGCCATGGGGCGGTTGGTTTGTTTGGTGCGGGTGTCCCAGAGGTGTTCTCTGAAACGTTCCGCAAGTAGGCAGCCTGTCTCCCCAATATAGAGGAGGCCACATCGGGTGCAGCGGATGCAGTAAATGATGTGTGTGGAGGTGCAGGCGAATTTCCGATGGATATTAAAGGATCCCTTGGGGCCTTGGAGGGAGGTGAGGGGGGAGATGTGGGCGCAAGTTTTGCATTTTTTGTGGTTGCAGGGGAAGGTGCCGGAAGTGGAGGTTGGGTTGGTGGGGGGTGTGGATCTGACAAGGGAGTTGCGGAGGGAGTGGTCTTTCCAGAACGCTGATAGGGGTGGGGAGGGAAATATATCCTTGGTAGTGGGATCCGTTTGGAGGTGGCGGAAATGACGAAGGATGATCCGATGTATCTGGAGGTTGGTAGGGTGGTAAACATGCGCCCACACCTCCCCCCTCACTTCCCTCCAAGGCCCCAAGGGATCCTTCAATATCCATCAGAAATTCGCCTGCTCCTCCACACTCATCATTTACTGCATCCGCTGCACCCGATGTGGCCTCCTCTACATTGGGGAGACAGACTGCCTACTTATGGAACGTTTCAGAGAACACCTCTGAGACACCCGCACCAACCAACCTAACCGCCCCGTAGCTGAACACTTTAATTCCCCCTCCCACTCCGCCAAGGACATGCAGGTCCTTGGCCTTTTCCATCGCCAGACCATGGCAACACGACGCCTGGAGGAAGAGTGACTCATCTTCCGCCTAGGAACCCTCCAACCACAAGGGATGAATACAGATTTTTCCAGCTTCCTCATTTCCCCTCCCCCCACCTTTTCTCAATCCTAACCCTCAGACTCAGCATCGCCTTCTTGACCTGCAATCTTCTTCCCAACCTCTCCGCCCCCACCCCCTCTCCGGCCTATCACCCTCACCTTAACCTCCTTCCACCTATCGCGATCCCAAGTCCAATACTCAATATTCTGCCCAATGAAGGCAAGCACCGTTGTCAGCACCCTGTCTATCATTCAGTTTGAAATAAAGGACAGCATCCTATTTGCCTTCTCTATTATCCATTCAACTTGGATGCTAACTTTTTATGATTCAAGATGAAGACTCCCAAATCCTCTATTCTATAATTTTCTGCAGACCAGTTAAGTAATTTTCAACCCACTATTCTTCCTGCTAAAGTGCATGTCCTCGCTTTATATTCCTTCTGCCCAGCTTTTGCTCACTTAACCTGCCCATCCTTCAGCAGATTCTTTCTTTACCAACACTTGTCTTTCTATTTATTTTTGTGTCATTCACAAACTTGGTTTTAGTACATTCACTTTCCTCATCAATATCATGAATATATATTATAAATAATTGTGGACTCAGCACTGATCCTTGTGCTTAAAAGTTACCAAAGAAATGAGAAGTACAGCAAACGTGGTTTTAACTGGCACCTTACAAAAGGGCACTCTTGAGAAACCAACAAAAATTATATACTTTAAATACTGGATGTTTACTGTATTATCACCATCTCCACAATGTCTGAATAGTCAGTTGAGGGTATGAGTAAGGAAGCTGTCTGGCGGTAAATTTTATTTGGTGGCACGGTGGTTCAGTGGTTAGGGACCTGGGTTTGATTCTACTCTTGGGCAACTATCTGTGTGGTGTTTGCACATTCTCCCCATGCCCCCGTGTGGGTTTTACCGGGTTCCCTCGCACAGTCTAAAGATGTGCAAATTATAGATCCATAGAGTCATAGAGATGTACAGCATGGAAACAGACCCTTCAGTCCAACTCATCCATGCCGACCAGACATCCCAACCCAATCTAGTTCCAACTGCCAGCACCTGGCCCATATCCCTTTAAACCCTTCCTATTCATATGCCCATCCAGATGACTTTTAAATGTTGTAATTGTACTAGCCTCCACCACTTCCTCTGGCAGCTCACTCCATACACGTTCCACCCTCTGAGTGAAAAAGTTGCCCCTTAGTTCTCTTTTGTATCTTTCCCCTCTCACCCTAAACCTATGCCCTCTAGTTCTGGACTCCCCACCTCAGGGAACAGACTTTGTCTATTTATCCTATCCATGCGCCTCATGATTTTATAAACTTCTATAAGGTCACCCCTCAGCCACCGATGCTCGAGGGAAAACAGCCCTAACCTATTCAACCTTTCCTTATAGCTCAAATCCTCTAACCTTGACAACATCTTTGTAAACCTTTTCTGAACACTTTCAAGTTTCACAACATCTTTATGGATTGGTCATGCTAAATTGTTCATAGTATTCAGTAATGTGTAGGTTAGTTGTGTTGGCTGTGCGAAATGTAGGGTTACAGGGATAGGATAGGGGGTTGGGTCTGGGGTGGGATTCTCCTCGGAGGATTGGTGTGGACTCCATGGGCTGCATGGCCTGTGTCCACACTGTATGGATTCTACAACAAAGTTGGATTATTATTTGTGATTTCTGCTGTAAGTAAACAGTGATATATACAACATATGTCCTCTGTATTATGTTTCTATCACTTAGTGTGTGTTTTTACACTGATTCTGTGGACTTCTTGATTAACCCAAATATTTAACCAACTGGCATGCTCCTGGTCCCATAGGTGCCAGTTAGCAGAAGGTTTGCCGTAATAAGGAGCACTTCCAGCTCACAATGCGTGTTGCCATCATCATGAACAAATACCATATTTTTGGCTACAGTAGGGAAATTCAGGCCATTGGAATTAACTTAATCCAAGGTTACATTGATAACATTGCAAAGCCAGAATTAAGGTGACAAAGGGCAATTTAAAAGCCTGAATTGACAGTGTTTAACCATAAAAGATAATAAGGAGACTTAGGAGACTGGGTTAAAATATATAATTTAAAGTACAGTTTAAGCAGGAAGAATTGATTATAGCTAAAACTATCAAACTTTATATGGTAAATTCATGGAAAATGAGAGGCATTGTTTATTAAGTCATGAAAGGCAGTGAATTGTCCACTCTATTTGCAGAAAAGCAGAAAATCTCAATTTTTGTCTGGAGAATATGACTAACTTTCATTTCAGCTACTTGGAGAGGGCAAAGTCAGGATGTTGTCCTCATCAGGAGTGAGAAGCCAAATGTCAGGCAGCCCAGTTGACCCATTTTGTCCTGTTGTGGGCTGAGGATGTGCAGGGTTAGTGGTGTTGGGGGTTGGAGTGGGTGACAGCGAGTGAAGGAAGATGTTATACGCAGTAGTGAGATTGCTAGATCACAAGCTTTGGTGGAGGTGAGTAGCAGAGGTAGAGTGAGTGTGAAGCATCAGAAAAAAAACGGTGGTACTTATGCTGGTGGAGTGGCAAAGATCATTGACCTTCTTCCTACTGGACCTTGAAGTCTCTGCTCATAAGATGGTGCACCAAATTTCCCTCATCTGCAATATCCAGGGCAAACGTCAGAAACCAGGCAGACTAACAGTGCTTGTTCAGATGAAGAACAGCCTTTTAAGATGATGTGGTGTAAGGAATTTCGGTCAATTCTAAGATATCTTGGCAGTGCGATTCCTTCCAGGAATTGTGGTGGTAAGATGGGGCTAGAAATAGAGCAAGAGTGACATCATCAAAGCAGTGCTGATTGTTAATGAGGCAAGTTTGTTAAGCTATGACAAGAAATCTCAATAGACCTTGCGGTGAGAAAAGCTCCAGAAATCTTGATGAAACTGATACTTAGCGAAAACGAAAGTCAGACTCAGTCTAAGGATTCTGTCACAATGCATTCTGATTGAAAAGTAAGCGCTTATTTTGTCAAAGTTGGTCGTCAGTTCCTGTTTTTCAATAAGACGATAGATAATTTACGTATATACTGACTTTAAACTGCTATAGAAATTATTATAAACAAAGTGCTCTGCACCAGAAACTTCATGTGATGGCTGTTTCATGACAGTTTAACAGCTGTGGGTGCATGTTAATGACTATAGTTAGAGCAGTCATTGGTACCTAATGTGTTTTTAGGCTGTCTGGTTTCTGTTTAATCAAAGTCATAATGGGTGAGAACATCAATCACATAGCATCACTTCTAACAGTGTCATTCAAATATACTTCCATGATAGTAGCATAGAGACACTGCTGTCTGCTTTTTATATGTGCCCAAAGAGTCTGAAAGGCTACGATTATGATGGCTGATGTAATGCATAAATAATAAAATCTGCAAATGAATTTGCAGGCAAAGTCTTTAATGTTCCCCATTCACCACAACAAGCATTAGTAAGCAAAATGCCCCATGCTCTATGGCTATTTTTAAACACTCTATGGATTATTAATATTAGAAAGCTGTAACAGAGATACTTTTGGCTGAATTACCATCAGGCAAAGTTGGCCAAAGCATTGTGATGAGTTGTTGGAGGGATAGAAGGTTTCTGTTGATCATAGTTTACTGTCCAGAGCAGTATCAGGAAAGCGATGTAGGTGCTATTCTAGAGCTCCAGGCCTGAGAGAGAGTGCACACAACACTCAAACCAGCAGGAGCCATTCCTTTGGGTAACCCAGGCCCAAGTTTTCCTTTTCTATATGACAAGTCTATGCATCATTAGTTAATTGTTTGGCTAATAAATACAAGATTATTTCCTGTCATTTCTTCAGCCAGTGATAAGAGAACGTGAGGAATAGAGCACTGTGCAGAGGGTGGGGAGCTGCATTGATTAATGTTAGGTTTCAGCTTTCCATTACTTTGAAAGCATTGTCCATTATTCAAACAACGTACGTGGGATTGATCGGCATGTTGCAAATCTGCAAGAGTTCAATTTAGAAAGAGATCATATTTTATTCATTATGTTCCTATTCAAATTTATCACATATTTAGTGTTATAAAATGTAAAGTACTGTTATATTCTTATAAGGCCCAGCATTTTGCAAGGAATTCAGAATTATAGAGTCATAGAGTTGTCCAGCACATTAACAGACCCTTTGGTCCAATTCGTATGTGCTAAACTCTTCTAATCCATTTGCCAGCATTTGGCCCACATACCTTTAAACCCTTCCTATTCATGTATCCAACCAGATAAATGTCTTCTAAGTGCTGTAATTGTACTCACCTCCACCATCTCCTCTGGTAGCTCATTCCATACATAGAGTGATAGAATCACAGAGCACAGAAACAGATCCTTTATTCCAACGTAATATAATCTCAAACCGAATATAATCCCAAACTAAACTAGTCCCACTTGCTTACTCCTGGCTCATAGCCCTGCAAACTTTTCCTATTCATGTACTTATCTAAATGTCTTTTGAATGTTGTATCCACATCCATCACTTTCTCAGGAAGTTCACTCTACACGCAAACCACTCTGTGTAAAAAATTTGTCCTTCATGTCTTTTTAAAATCTCTCTCCTCTCCCCTTAAAAATATGTTCCCCATCTTGAAATCCCCATCCGAGGTAAATGACAACTACCAGTAACTCTATCTATACCGCTCATTATTTTATAAACTTCTATCAGGTTGCCTCTCAACCTCCTACGCTTTAGTGAAAAAAGTCCCGTTTATCCACCTTTCTTTATAACGCAAACCTTCCATACCCAGCATGCATCACCCTCTGCGTGAAAAGGTTCCACTCTCACTTTAAACCTATGCTCTCTAGTTTTGGCTGCCCACCCTGGGAAAAATAACTTCACCCTATTCATACCCCTCATGATTTTATAAACCTCAATAAGGTCATCCCTCAGCCTCTGACACTTCCAGGAATAAAAGCCCCAGCCTATTCAGCCTCTCCCTATAACTTAAACCTTCCAATCCTGGCAACATCCTTATAATTTTTTTTCTGGATCCTTTCAAGTTTCACGACATCTTTCATATAGCATGGAGACATGTTACCTGACCTTAGACTATTCACTCTTAATGTACTTATTGAAGATTAAGAATAAGAAATGTAGATATTTAAAAAAAACTAGAGAATACATTCTTGAATAACTTTAACTTCTGTTCCCATGAACACAGATCATGCCCATTTAATTGTTTTCCGATTAAATTACTCACCATAATGCCATTTGGAAACTAACCTCAAATGTTACCAATATGGTTAAACACATTGAGCCAATGCAAAATGTTATTTTTAACAATATTCAAACTTCCTTCTAGACAAGCATAACACCCCAATTCAGTATCAAAATTCCTATGCAATCTGGGATGAATGAGGTAGGATACTACAGAACATTTACCAATCTATTGCATTAATAAGCTTTATTTGCTACCTTAATTGGGCCATTGTGATGCCACAGTGAGTGAGGGGAAGGGACAAAAAGTGCCCCAATCTCACAGGGAAGGCACATGCTTTGGATTCCCCCTTCTCACTCAATTATATTTTGAGGTGATTGTTTTTGTCAAAGAAATAGCAGTTGGACACATTGTGCAATGCATTTTCGGTGATTATAAATGCCCACTCTTGGAGGTAAATGCTGATTGTGATTGGATGCAAAATCTGCAACATTGAAAGCCCTCACAGGACCATTCCCAATTCTAAATAAAACCAGCTATTGTGTTGAAAGGAAGCAAATAAGTGACCCAGTCCTATACTTTTATACATATAGAGGGTTAATGTTATGGGAGTGTTTGAGAGAACACAAGCAGTAGAACACAAGCCATTGAGGCATTGTTGCCAAGACTGTTACCGACCTCATTACCTCCGAGATATTTCTCCACTGCTTCCAGCCTTATAGTCTCACAATCCCAGATAACCCACTTCTACCTCCTTCCCCAATAGGCCCATTGTATCATCTTGCTCCTGCCCCAGCAAGCTCATCTCCTCCTACCTTGACTCCATCCTCTCACCACTTTTCCAGACCCTGACCACCTACATCTGTGATTCCTCTGATGCCCTCCCCCATATTGACAATTTCCAGTTCCCTGGCCCTAATTGCTTCTAGTTCATCATGGATGTCCAATACCTTTACCATCATTCCCCAACAGAGTGGTCTGAGAGCTCTTGGCTTCTTCCTTGACCATAGGCCTGAACACTCCCCATCCATCACCACGCTCCTCCGCTTGGCTGAACTTGTTCTCTCACCAAACAATTTGTCTTGTAATTCATCTCACTTTTGCTAAGTCAAAGGAGTGGCAATGGGCACCCACTTGGGTCCCAGTTATGCCTGCCTCTTTCTGGATTATGTGGAACAATCCTTGTTCCTGCCCCACACTGGCCCCCCTCACAACTCTTTTTCTTTGTACATCGATGACTGTTTCAGTGCCACTTCATGCTCCTGCCAGGACCTTGAAAAATTTGTTAATTTTGCCTCCAATTTCTACTCCGCCATAACTTTCAAATCATCCATTTCTGACACTTCCCTTCCTTTCTTGACCTCTCTGTTTCCATTTTGGGGAATAAACTGTCCACTGTCATCCATTAAAGCCACTGACTCCCATAGCTACCTTCACTACAGCTCGTCACACCCCGTATCCTGTAAGGATGCCATTCCATTCTCCCTGTTTGTTCACCAATGTCACATCTGTTCAGATAACGCCACCTTCCAAAATAATGCTGTTGATATGGCTCACTTCTTCCATAACCGTGGTTTCCCGTCCACTGTGGTTGATAGGGCCCTCGATTACATCCGACCTATCACCTGTGCTTCCGCCCTTACCCCTTCCCATCACTCACAACAGTGTGATTGGCTGCCCCTTATCCTCACTCTTCATTCCACTAGCCTTTACATTCAAAGGATCATTCTCTGCCATTTCAGACAACTCCAGCAGAATGCCACCACCAAACATATCTTCCCCTCTGCATTTTGTAGGGATCATTCCCTCCGGGACACCCTAGTCCATTCATTGATCACTAACACTACCCCCTTCTCACGGCACCTTCCAATGTAACTTCCCTCCATCTCCTCCCTGCTCACTATCCAAGGACCTAAACAGTCTTTCCAGGTGAAGCAGCATTTCACCTGTACCTCCTCCAATCTTGTGTATTGAATTCATTGCACCCAATGTGGCTCACTCTACATCGGAGAAGCCAAATGCAGACTAGGTGACCATTTTGCAGAACACCTCCGAGCTGTGTGTAAGCATGAACTGGACATTTCTGTACCCAGTTATTTTAGTGCAGCATCCTGCTCGCATGCCCACTTATCTATCCTCGGCATGCTGGAGTGCTTCAGTGAACCATAATGCAAACTGGAGGAGTGACATCTCATCTTCAGACTGGGCACTTTGCAACCTTCTGGGCTCAATATCGAGTACAACACCTTCAAATTGTGAACCAACTCCAATTCCTCCCCTTTTAGCTTTATTTGTTCCATTCTCCATCACTGTGTCCTCTCTCCCCTCCCCCAACTCTAATGGGACTGTCTGTTCTTTCCAGTTTGGCAGTTAGACCAGGCATTGTTCTGCATCCTCACATTCTGATCACTCAATCTGAATTATCAACATCCTTTCTACCCCAGCACTCTATACTTTTCCCTGCCCCCAACTACAGCATAAATGTTGCCTCCTCCACACTTCTCCTCAGCTCTGATGAAGAGTCACCTAGACTCATGTTAGCTTGCTCTCTCTCTCCATGGATACTGCCTGACCTGCTGTGATCTCCAGCATTTAAGTGCACAGCCTTGGTCTGCAAAGTTGTGGTACAGTTAGTTAGAGGCCTCATAACTTAACCAATGCAGTAATCTTCTTTTTGGATTCCACAATCTGTAGCTGTCTGTGTGAAAGAATGCTTCTTGATTCCAAATTTCAAATGTTAAATTTTACAAACAACAGATGGACTACCATTCTTGTTCCTCTAATCAGAGGATATGAAATGACCCCTGAGTTCTAAGTGTAACAGTGAGACATTAAGTTCTCTAATGTTGCAGTGGAATATGAGACAATGACGAGCAGATCCTAAATTATGGATCAGTTTGACAGTGCTATACTGAAGATTTCCATAGCTCTGTGTATGGTGGAGTGGAACTTCTTTGTGCTCCTGCTCAGTGACTTGATACAACTTGGCAGGTCGGTTAATACACCAAGCTTCTCAATAATGCTTGCTCATCAGTGTTTTGCTGTAGTCTATCTCAATGAGACTTGCATCTCATTTCTGTGCAACAGAATTAGTGCATGATCTTACCACCCTGGGGAATTTACATGTGACCTATCCCTCTATCCTGGATACAGCCCAGTGAATCAGTGCAGGTCCCAACATTAAATTGCTCTCCAAGATACACAACATGCTGGTATCTGAGCTCTGGCTAAGTGCCAGATCAATGAAGTTGCTTTGTCTTCCAGGCTACCTCCCCCTCTTGTCACTCAACTTATTTCTGGAGGAACTGAGCAGCTGGTAGTTTTTGGCTATCTGAATACAGAAAAGGATGAAGAGCAAATGGTTGTATTCTGAAATAGGAACAAGAGAGTGTTGCCAACAAATAGCAGGAGCCTATCTTTTCTCTTGCCAATGTTAGCAAACTTGCTGTACTTCTCCAGTGGCTCCTGTTTTGATTTAAATTTTGCATCCACTATCATGAAAAGCCAGCCATGTATGATACATCCTTGGACAGCAATTCACTGGCAAAATCAGATGTGATTTCAGAAGCTCCACAGCAGACATCATCCTTCCAAACAAAGCATCAACAGAGATATTTCTGCAGCAGTAAAAGGGTCAATTTCATGTGCATATATTGAAGTCAATAAATATGATCTTAGTGTGATGTGGCTGCAGGATGAATTGTATTGGAAACAGTAGTATGTAGAGGTGGAGAGGTAGCACTGTTAATCAAGGAGTATTTTTGCAATAGTGAGAGCTGACTTTGGTTCAGGAGATCAACATCTAGGCTGGAAACTAGGTCCACATCCCATCAAAGATGATCTTGAACTTCCACCTAATCACAGAGTCATACAGTCATACAGCATGGAAATGCTTCAGTCCAAACAGTCCATGCCAAACATAACCCCAAGCTAAAACAGTCCTGTGTTTGAAAGTGAGGACTGCAGATGCTGGAGATTAGAGTCGAGAGTATGGTGCTGGAATAACACAGCAGATCAGGCAGCATCCGAGGAAGAGGAAAATTGACATTTTGGGCAAAAGTCCTTCATCAGATTTGTCCTGTCGCAGAGGTTGAAGCTTCCAATAGACACATGAAGAATGGAAAAACTGCAGGAGTTGATGGAAAACAAAAACAGAGGTTGCTGGAAAAGCTCAACTGGTCTGGCAAAATCTGTGAAGAGAAATCAGAGTTAATTTTTAGATTAGATTAGATTACATTGCAGTGTGGAAACAGGCCCTTCGGCCCAACAAGTCCACACCGACCCACCGAAGCGCAACCCACCCATACCCCTACATTTACCCCTTACCTAACACTATGGGCAATTTAGCATGGCCAATTCACCTGACCTGCACATCTTTGGACTGTGGGAGGAAACCGGAGCATCCGGAGGAAACCCACACAGACACAGGGAAAACGTGTAAACTCCACACAGTCAGTCGCCTGAGGCGGGAATTGAACCCAGGTCTCTGGCGCTGTGAGGTAGCAGTGCTAACCACTGTGTCACCATGCCGTTAATAGTTCAGGTCTTGTGAAGCCTCCTCAGAACTCATCTCTAGACAGGAATCCAGTGGAGATTTTAAAACTTGGAGCAGCAGAGCTTTCTTGTCAACTTCATCAACTGATCCTGAAAATCTGGGATAAAGAAGAAATCCTTGCCAATCTCATGGATACTGCCATTATCATACCCTTCAAGAAATGAGACAAAATGGATTGTGGGAACTATCCAGCGATCTCCTTGCTCTCCGTTGATGGGAAGATCATTGCCTAAACATCACTTGTGTTTTACTAAATAAAAACTGAAAGAACTGCAGATGCTGTAAATCAGAAACAAAAACAGAAGTTGCTGGAAAAGCTCAGCACGTCTGGTAGCATATATGCAGAGAAATCAGAGTTGACACTTCGGGTCCGGGGACGCCTTACTCAGAGAACCCGAAATGTCAACTCTGATTTCTCTTCCCAGGTGCTGCCAGACCTGCTGAGCTTTTCCAGCAAATTCTGTTTTTATCACTAGTGTTTTCACTCAGTGTGATAGAAAATGCTTCCAGAAAATCAGTGTGTCAGTTGAGAATTGCTATGGAGGACCCTGTCAACGGCAAGCTGTCTAGTGAAATTCTTTGACCTCCTCCATCTCTTCCACAATAAAATGTCAGCCATGGTCCTCACCAAAAGTAATATGACAGAATCCTTTGAGGTCAAAACAAGGGTAAGGCATGTCATCGTGCCCCCTCTTTTCCCCATCTTCATCTTCGCCATTCTTCACCTTTTCAAGTACAAGCTTCATAATGATGTGGGAACTGTCTACGGGATGGAAGGAAACCTTTTCAACCTCAATTGGTTGAAATCTAAGAAGAAAACAACACTGACCTCACTTGTGGAACTTCAGTATTCGGATGACAATGTCACCTCTCCTCTCTCAGAAGAAAATCTTCAAGCTTCACTTCATGCTTTTGTGAAATTGGTCTCAGAATCAACCTCAAAAAGATGCAAATCTTTTACCAACACATCCCAGGTCAAGTTTCAGTCCATCTCTCCAGTAGAAAAATCCTCTCAAATGTGGAACACTTCTCCTAAGTGGAAAGCTGCATCCCATCTAAGGCTGATATTGATGCAGTGATTCAATATCGCATCCAATCTGCAAGCATCACCTTCAGCCACTTAAAGATGAGAATCTTTGACAACTGTGCTATCCAAGCTGACACCAAGATCCTTGTGAATAAGGTAGTCATCCTTGTGATTCTTCTATATGGCTCCAAAACTTGGGTTACATCTAGACACCACCTGAAGACCCTTGAGAAGCACCATCAATGTTGTTTAGGATAGATTCTCTGCATCAACCAAGAGGACAGGTGCACCAACATCAGCATTCTTGAAGGAGTTGAAAGCACCAGCATTGACCACATGATCACTCAAAACCAATTCTGCTGGACTGGTCTCCTGCTTAGGATGTCTGAGTTCCGACCACCAAAGCAAATCTTCTTTGCCCAGCTCAAGGAAGACACTCAAATTAAGAAGAGAACAAAGGAAATGTTTCAAAGACTCCCCGAAGGCTTCCCTCAAGAAATGCAATATAGATGCCAATGCACAGGAGACCCTTGTTCAGAAGAAACTGACTTAGAGGAAACTGTTGCATGAATGGACAATTCTTCAAGAACACCCATCGGCAAGAGGAAGTATGGAATAGGAACCAGAGAAAGGAATGCTAATGATCCTAAGGCCAAGGACCAGTTCCTTCTCCTATAGCTGCCTGCTAAATGTGTGGTCAGAGCCACGGAACCCATCATCAGTGACACAGAGTTTCCTAGTTGGGCAATCATATTCATTAGTAAGTGATTGCTAGCAACGGTAAAATGTGGAAGGGTAGCGTCCGATGGGATTGTACTACAGACGCCCCAACAGCCAGTGGGCGATAGAGGAACAGATATGTGGCCGGATTATGGAAAAAATGTAAACACAACAGAGTTGTTGTGAGTCATGATTTTAACTTTCCCTATATTGACTAGAACTTACTCAGTGGCAGGGTCATAGATATGGGAGCAAATTCATTAGCTGTGTCCAGGACAATTCTTTGTAACAACATATAAATAGTTTAACTATGGAAGGGGCTATACTAGAACAGGTATTGGGGAATAAACCCGACCAGGTGATGAAAGTCTTAGTGGGGGAGGATTTCAGGAACAGTGACCATAATATTCCAAGTTTTAAGTTACTTATGGATAAGAACAGGAGTAATCCTTGGATGAAAGTATTAAGATGGAAGAAGGCTAAGTACCATAATATTTGGCAGGAACTAGGGAACATGGATTGGGGATGGTTTCTTGAGAATTAATCTGCATCTGGCATGGGGGTTTTTTTTAAAGGCCAGTTGATTAGAATTCAAGACCAGCATGTTCCTGTGAAAATGAAGGATAAAGATGGTAAGATTCAGTAATCTTGGAAGACAAGAGAAATTGAGAACTTAGTCAAAAAGAAAAAGAGGCATACGTAAGGTTTAGGAAACTGAAAATCAACAGAGCCCTCAAAGAATACAAAAATAGCAGGCAAGAACTCAAACAAGGAATGAGGTGTGCTAAAGGAGGCCATGGAATATCTTTGACAAACAGGCTTAAGGAAAGTCCCAAGATGTTTTATACATATATAAGGAGCAAGGGGTTAGCTTGGGAAAGGATAGGTTCTTAATGAATACTTTGCATTGGTGTTCACAAAAGAGAAGGACATGATGGCTGTTCAGTCTCGGGAGCTGAATGCGCATATTCCAATAAATCAGATAAAAAAACGAGGAAGTGTTGAGTACTTTGAAAAGCATTAAGGTAGACAAGTCCCCAAGATCTGATGGGATCTATCCCAAAATGCTGAAGGAGGAAGGTGAGGAAATTGCTGAGCCTTGTATGAAATCTTTGCATCCTCTTCAGGCAAAGGAGAGGTTCTAGGGTACTGAAGAATAGCTGACATTATTCCTGTGATTAAGAAGGGCAACAGAGATAATCCAGGAAATTACAAGATACCTTACATCCATAGTAGGGAAATTATTGGTGAACGTTCTTAGGGATAGGGCCTACTCAGATTTGGAAAAATATGGAATTATTAATGAGGCAGCAAGGCTTTGTGCAGGGAAAGTCATGTCTCACAAATTTGATTGAGTTTTTTGAGGGAGTAACAAAGATGATTGATAAGGGTTGGGTTGTAGACATTATCAAAATAGACTTTTGCAAGGCCTTTGACAAAATCTCTTATGGCAGGCTTCACCTGATGAAGGAGCAGTGCTCTGAAAGCTTGTGATTTCAAATAAACCTGTTGGACTATAACCTGGTTTCATATGATTTCTGACTTAATCTTAAAAGACAGAGTGTAGCAGTGGAAGGGTGTTTTTCTGACTGAAGATCTGTGGCCAGTGTGTTCCGCAGGGATCGATGCTGAGACCACTGTTGTGTGTAATATATAGAAATGATTTGGAGAAGAATATAGGTGGCCTGATTAGTAAGCTTGCTGATGACACAAAGATTGGGGGACATATGGATACTGGATTGCCAGAGGATACAAAGGATATAGAAAAGCTGGAGGCTTGGGCAGAGAAATAGCAAATGGGATTTAGTCCGGGCAAATGTGAGGTGATGAATTTTGGAAGATGTAATGCAGGAGGGGAGTATTGAATAAATGGCAAAACCCTTAGTAGTATCAACATACAAATAGATCAAGGTGTACAGGGTCCACAATTCCCTGAAAGTGGGAGTACAAGTGGATATAGTGGTCAAGAAGGCATATGGCATGCTTGCTTTCATTGGTCGAGGCATAGAATGTAAAAAAAATTGGCAAGTCATGTTGTAGCTACATGGAACTTTACTATGGCCACATTTGGAATAGTGTGTACAGTTCTAGTCTCCACACTACCTGAAAGATGTAGAGGCTTTGAAGAGGTGACTGAAAAGGTTTACCAGGATAGTGCCTGGTTTGGAGGATATTTGTTATAAGGAGAATTTGGACAAGCTTACTTTGTTTCTACTTGAACTTTGAAGGATGAGAGGGTGACCTGATAGAAGATTACAAAATTATGAGAGGCATGGTTTTAATGGATAATGGGAATCTTTTTCCCCTGGGTAGAAAAATCAATTAATAGAGGATATACCTTCAAGCTAAAAGGAGGAAAGTTTAAAGGAGATATTGAAGGCAAGTGTTTTAGGTAGAGGGTAGTAAATGCCTGGAATGTGCTGTCAGAAGTGGTGGCAGAGTCAGATACAATAGAAACATTTAAGAAATATCTTGACAGATAGGTAGGGAATAGAGGGATATGGACAGCGTAGAGGCAAAGGCTTGTTAGCTTAGAAAGGTATCCTGTGTCAGTACAGTCTTAGGAGCAGCGGTGCGAAGGGTCTATTCCTGTACTGTACTGTTTTTTGATTTTTAGCATGGTTAAGGAAGGATGGAATTTGTTCACTAGTTAGAAATGACCTTGATTCAGGAGATCAAAATGCTGGTCTGAATCTTTCTATGCCCTGGTCAATGTGGAATGCAATTGAAGATCTAGAACCCTCCAAAGATGCCTCTTGGTTCGAGATCAGTCAAAAGAATCACTAGGAGTACCATTTGTTTAAAGGAAGGTTACTAATTTAATAAAATAAGGCAGCCTGGTGCAGATTTGTCCAGCAACACGGAAGTTAAAAGCTTAAGTGTTCTGTGGAGAAATGGCGGAATTACATTCAAAAATTACACATTATTTATATGTTTTTTAAGAGATAGTACAGCTTTAATTACAAGAAAAGGCTAATCACATATAATAAGGTGACATGATTTACAGCAGGTTAATCCAATGATATTCCCCGGGAAAGGGTTCTTAATTCACATACAGCACCATCCCATGCAAGCAGTTCAAGGTTAGTTCGAAAATCGCTGTCTTATGATTCATATTATGAAAAATCCATTGTTCTCTCTTATCTCCAAGTACAACAACTTAGCAAAGCATCAGTTCAAGTTCTCGCAGTCAAATCATTACTTGCAGCCATTTTATTGTGTTATTTTGAATTGAAAAGTCATTTTGTAGTTAATAAAAATCCACAGATAATTGTTGCTTCTGACAACAGCCTAAATTCAAATTTTAGATCCTCATTCCCCACTTTGGTCATTCCATGACCACATCATAAAGACATGGATCAAATTAATCCAATTCAATGGCAGTGAAAGGTGCCATACTTCCTCTTCCTCCGAAGGGGAACCAGGGGCAGGCAATGGTGCTTCCTCATCACCATCAAAGTGGAAAAGAAGTATTTTCTGGGTGGAACCAATGTTGTCAATAGAAGCTAATATTTTAGCAATAATACACTTAACAACAGCAATACCAACAAAAGGACCAACTAAAACAATAGCACCATACATAGCCATATTAATTAGCCAGTTGTACCATGAGCCAAAACCCCAATCTGCCCATCCCGCACCTTCGTTCATTTGGCTAACAAAAGTTAATCAACAAAATATTATCAATATGTCTAGTAATGTTTTTGTTAAGATCAGTGACCCCCATAATGCATTTTTCTTTAACAATAGCACAAACTCTAACTTCCTTCGCAAGTATGTTATCAAGGACATATTGATTTTGTTGGGCATATAGGTGCAATTCTGAAAGCATGTCTCTAATTTCTACTAAGACGGCACTCGTCTCATTTCCCAAAATTGCGAGTCCCCAAATAAAATAATTACGATTTTGATGACTAATAATTCCTGAAGACCCTCCTAATGAAAGAACGTTAAGAGCTGCATGCGCCAATGAGTGAGTTTTGCTTCTTGATATGGCCTTTGGATTCTTCCATTCTGCACAGAAGTCAGGAGAAACTGAACGTTTAACAGGGGAATTATGATCTCGTTGCCAGGTAATTGGACAGGGACAGTAGTTGGAAAGAGTGTTCCTACAGCTATGGCATGAGGAGTACTTGCTTAATTTAGGACAAGGTAGTTAGATGCTTTATTATAACTGAAAAAATAATATACTGGTTTAATATAGATAGCAGAGGCACCTTCCCAGTAAGAAGCGGGCCTATCTTTGTGACTTCCTTTCATTACATCTTTCATTACATTTCCCTCACAGGGCCAGGCTGCACCTCAGGAATACTCACTCGCTCTCTTAGTGCCCACTTACTTTGAGCCTATTTGGATGCACACAGCACCTCTTTGCCTTGCTTTCCTTTGTCTTCTTGCAGTATGGCCCCTCAGTCAGGGTTAACAGGCTCACAGCACTCCTGTTTTGCCTTGCCTTTCAATGCAGAGACAAAGCCAGCCTCGTCCACATCAAAGACATTGCACGACTCAAAGGCTAAAGGAAATAGTCCTCAGCCAAGTCCAGGGGACCACTTCTGTCTGGAGTTCCCTGCTGAGATTCTCTAGAACTTTCTATTTTTATGCCAATTTCCCCTGATCGGCAGTGTCTATGGATCTGTCATGAACTATGCAGAGCAGCTTTGACACTAACACTCGATCGGGTGCACAACAGCCTTTTAAAGGGGACACTGGCAGCAAGGTTCCTGAGATATTCCAGCAGTGGGAATGTGAGAATGGGAATAGCATCTGAAGAGTGGTATACCATCAAGGTGTGGTAGCTAACTGATGATGATTTGGTTGATATCATAAGAAAGCTTGCTTGGCCTTATGAAGAGCTGACCACCCCCTTCCTCTGCTCTGGACCTTTTCAGCGACCACCTGCCAAAGCAATGCTGATCAACCTATTCCTATTTTGTTCATTCAGATACCCAGCACTTTATTATTATCCATTCCACACCAGTTTTATGCACACTTATGAAGGTCTTGAACTGCTAGCTGGTCAGGCTGTGAGCTGCTAGTTGGTCAGGCTGTGCTCCCTGTGCCATGACAGTTTAAATAAATGCACATTTGTTATCCACAGAAGTACGTGACCCTCATGAATTTGTCTCGTTTTTCTTTGCTTGAGTATCCATAATCCATAAGTGCTGCAGACATCATTCCTGACTGCATAATTTGGGAGACTCTTTCTGCACATTAATTGATTGTCCATCCATGACTCTTTAGTGCATGAGCTAAAGCTCTGAGTTACTCATGTCAATTCTTAGGAGAAAGTGAGGACTATGGATGCTGGAGATCAGAGTTGGGAGTGTGGTACTGGAAAAGCACAGCAGGTCGGGAAGCATCCAAGGAGTAAGAGAATCAATATTACTTCAGGAATGAAGGGCTTATGCCTGAGACGTTGATTCTCCTACTCCTCAGATACTACCTGACCTGCTGTGCTTTTCCAGCACCACTCTCCCAACTCATATCAAGTCTTAGTCCACACTGATCTGTCTGTCTGGATCTCTTGCTCCTTTTCCAGAACTTTCCTAAGTTGAGAACTTGAGTTCTGAATGTTTTGACTCACCATTGCCAAAATCAACCGAAATTACTCTTGATTCTCTATGTTAAAAGTTGTGGTGACCTCATTGACCGAATTGCATTCCAGTCAACGTTATTCTGAACTTGGAGGTGCTCTCCAACTTGAACCAAGCTATCTGTGTCGTCACTTCTTTTGATCAGAGTTTTATGCAGTGCTCAAGTCTGAACCAAACAACATTCAGGCAACCACTTTTAGGAGATCATTAAAACCATGGAAATCGGTCCATGGTGCACATTATCATGTAAAGGTGTATCTTCCCTTGCCAAAACTGGTCCATTTTCTAGTTCTGCATTCAAAGCTTGATGAGTTGTGTCAATTATTTGTGCCTCAATGTCTTTTCCTAATTAGATACTTTTTGAATGGTGGATGGGGTCATAGATTGATGTACTCTCAGCCAAAACTGTCAACGCCTTAGTTCAGGACACTGGGATATGGCCCTAACACAAATCAATGATTGGAGTGTGAGGCCTTTTTTTTGTCTGGGAGCTCCACTTTCACAATGAATCTAGTTGAACCCCTCACTGCTAGCCACCATTCCCAAGGCCATCAGCATGGTGAAAAATATGCTGCAGGCTGTAAGCAAATGATCACCCAGAAATCACTAGTTGATTTTGATTAATTCTATAAAGCAAATCAGTTGATCACATGTTTCAACTGTGACTAATTCTTTCAATGACATTTTCCTTTTATGTCTACACAGATGCACATATCACTAATTATGATTACTTCATAAGATCTTAACCATTTTGGCATGAATCCTAGTATCACCAGCACAATCTTTACCGTGACCTTGTGGTACACTAGCACCTTAGCCTGTTCCATACCTGCCTCTATTTCTATGTCTTGTGTGCTCTTCTGATCCCTAACGTTTTGTCAGTTCATGACGCTGATTGTGCAGTTTTCTTGTAAACCATTTAACTATCTTTCTCAAGGTTCCTATTTCCAGTCACTACAGAAGCCATTCAGAACATTCCCTGGTAATCTCATTGCCCCTCCTGTTATTAACACATCGAAAATTAATCCAGTTGATCTACTAGGTTTTGCCCTGAGTCCCAGCAAGATAATAGGCAACACATTTGTCCAGTGTCTTCTGGATGGTTTTAGCCAATGCCATCTTTTATGTCTTGTTCATTCACTTTGCCAGGCCTGAGCTCTGTGGTTGGTACAGGAAGTGGAATTCTGTTTGATTCCCAGTTACCTTTAAACTTCCTTCATCACTTATCCAAGAAAATATGTTTCCTAATCTGAATCTACTTGTAATGGTAATCGTTATCTTGGCATGAACTCCTCTACCATTATTCAAGCAACTGTTGTAACTAAACATTCTCAGATTAGATAGGCATCCACATACCCCTAACTTGGTCAAAAATAACCAACAGTAAATGTGGAATCTAATCTGGCTCTGAACAGCAGCATGGGCTGTGGTGAGATGATGGTAAGATTGGGTGAGGTGGTCATTGCAACATCAAGATCACCTTCCCACAATTTTGCTCAAATGGTATGGTACGATTCTCTCAATAGACATTCTTTGTTTCTTGTTAAATGGCTTGATAGTAGCTGAACTCACAACAGGTTGCAATCTTACCAAACTGGCCATACAAACTAGCCATCTGGAAAATTCAACATGGAAACCACAGCAGGTCCTTGGTAGGTTCAACTCACCATTTGCTCCAAAAGATCTCCATGTTGGACACCAGGCAGCAATGTCTTGGACACAATCCATTGCCACTGCCACAAACACTCAATATCCATGTACAGAGGCATCTGACACGTTACATCTCTATTCCATTTACAGGACGCTTCTGCTCTTGGATGGGCACCAGAAACTGTCCTTATATTGCTTCAGCCTGGACTCTGTACACTTGGGGAATTGATGAATTGGATCATTCTGCATCTGTAGGCTTTTCATTCTTTGTCATAGCGCTCACTCACTCACTTTGAGCCTACCTCATATCATCCCTGCCTGCTTTGCCTTCCTCATTTGTAGATTGCATCCCCCCCCTCAGCCGGAGATTCCAGGTCCATATTACAATGGCTTTGCTGTGTTATTTAGCTCAGACACAATGCCAGGAAGCTTGCTAGGATTGTCAACAGCCTCAGTCCAGTCAAGGGAGATTGTCTTTGTTCAGCGGATCCCAGCACAGTAAGTCAACATCTGATATTAGTCCATGCCCTACTCAGGGCAGTCAGAATCAGGAACTTCTGCTGATATGGTTTGAGGAACCAAATGACTGTCAGCACACCACATAGACTTTACTTCCTCTGACCTTTTGTGGGCTGTTTTATTCCTGGAATGAGAGAGAATAGTGTATTACAAACATAAGGAGAGTCAACATGCTGAAAAAAAACAGAGGGTTGGAGTTGATGGAACATGTTCATCTTGGTGTCTAGTTACTAGCGGCGTACCGCAAGGGTCAGTGTTGGGTCCACTGCTGTTTGTCATTTTCATAAATGACATGGATGAGGGCTTAGAAGGGTGGGTTAGTAAATTTGTGGACGACACTAAGGTCGGTGGAGTTGTGGACAGTGACAAAGGATGTAGTAGGTTGCAGAGAGACATAGATAGGCTGCAGAGCTGGGCTGAGAGGTGGCAAATGGAGTTTAATGTGGACAAGTGTGAGGTGATACACTTTGGCCGGAGTAATTCGGAATGCAAAGTACTGGGCTAATGGTAAGATTCTTGGGAGTGCAGATGAGCAGAGAGGTCTCAGTGTCCATGTACACAGATCCCTGAAAGTTGCCACCCAGATTGACAGGATTGTTAAGAACTGGATTAGTGGTGCTGGAAGAGCACAGCAGTTCAGGCAGCATCCAACGAGCAGCGAAATCGAGGTTTCGGGCAAAAGCCCTTCATCAGGAATAAAGGCAGTGAGCCTGAAGCATGGAGAGATAAGCTAGAGGAGGTGGGGGTGGGGAGAGAGTAGCATAGAGTACAATGGGTGAGTGGGGGAGGGGATGAAGGTGATAGGTCAAGGAGGAGGGGGTGGAGTGGATAGGTGGAAAAGAAGATAGGCAGGTCGGACAAGTCAAGGAGAGAGTAACTGAGCTGGAAGTTTGAAACTAGGATGAGGTGGGGGAAGGGGAAATGAGGAAGCTGTTGAAGTCCACATTGATGCCCTGGGGTTGAAGTGTTCCGAGGCGGAAGATGAGGCGTTCTTCCTCCAGGCGTCTGGTGGTGAGGGAGCGGCGGTGAAGGAGGCCCAGGACCTCCATGTCCTCGGCAGAGTGGGAGGGGGAGTTCAAATGTTGGGCCACGGGGCGGTTTGGTTGATTGGTGCGGGTGTCTCGGAGATGTTCCCTAAAGCGCTCTGCTAGGAGGCGCCCAGTCTCCCCAATGTAGAGGAGACCACATCGGGAGCAACGGATACAATAAATGATATTGGTGGATGTGCAGGTGAAACTTTGATGGATGTGGAAGGCTCCTTTAGGGCCTTGGATAGAGGTGAGGGAGGCGGTGTGGGCACAGGTTTTACAGTTCCTGCGGTGGCAGGGATAAGTGCCAGAATGGGAGGGTGGGTCGTAGGGGGGTGTGGACCTGACCAGGTAGTCACGGAGGGAACGGTCTTTGCGGAAGGCGGAAAGGGGTGGGGAGGGAAATATATCCCTGGTGGTGGGGTTTTTTGGAGGTGGCGGAAATATCGGTGGATGATTTGGTTGATGCGAAGGTTTGTAGGGTGGAAGGTGAGCACCAGGGGCGTTCTGTCCTTGTTACGGTTGGAGGGGTGGGGTCTGAGGGCGGAGGTGTGGGATGTGGACGAGATGCGTTGGAGGGCATCTTTAACCACGTGGGAAGGGAAATTGCGGTCTCTAAAGAAGGAGGCCATCTGGTGTGTCCTATGGTGGAACTGGTCCTCCTGGGAGCAGATACGGCGGAGGCGGAGAAATTGGGAATACGGGATGGCATTTTTGCAAGAGATAGGGTGGGAAGAGGTGTAATCCAGGTAGCTATGGGAGTCAGTGGGTTTGTAAAAAATGTCAGTGTCAAGTCGGTCGTCACTAATGGAGATGGAGAGGTCCAGGAAGGGGAGCGAGTTGTCAGAGATAGTCCAGGTAAATTTAAGGTCAGGGTGGAATGTGTTGGTGAAGTTGATGAATTGCTCAACCTCCTCGCGGGAGCACGAGGTGGCGCCAATGCAGTCATCAATGTAGCGGAGGAAGAGGTGGGGAGTGGTGCCGGTGTAATTACAGAAAATCAACTGTTCTACATAGCCAACAAAGAGACAGGCATAGCTGGGGCCCATACGTGTGCCCATGCTCCCGATGTGGTCTCCTCTACATTGGGGAGACTGGGCGCCTCCTAGCAGAGCGCTTTAGGGAACATCTCCGAGACACCCGCACCAATCAACCAAACCGCCCTGTGGCCCAACATTTCAACTCCCCCTCCCACTCTGCCGAGGACATGGAGGTCCTGGGCCTCCTTCACCGCCCCTCCCTCACCACCAGACGCCTGGAGGAAGAACGCCTCATCTTCCGCCTCGGAACACTTCAACCCCAGGGCATCAATGTGGACTTCAACAGCTTCCTCATTTCCCCTTCCCCCACCTCATCCTAGTTTCAAACTTCCAGCTCAGTTACTGTCTCCTTGACTTGTCCGACCTGCCTATCTCCTTTTCCACCTACCCACTCCACCCTCTCCTCCTTGACCTATCACCTTCATCTCCTCCCCCACTCACCCATTGTACTCTATGCTACTCTCTCCCCACCCCCACCTCCTCTAGCTTATCTCTCCATGCTTCAGGCTCACTGCCTTTATTCCTGATGAAGGGCTTTTGCCCGAAACGTCGATTTCGCTGCTCATTGGATGCTGCCTGAACTGCTGTGCTCTTCCAGCACCACTAATCCAGTATTTGGTTTTCAAAATAGAGGGATTGAGTTCCGGAACCAGGAGGTTATGCTGCAGCTGTACAAAGCTCTGGTACAGCCACACTTGGAGTATTGCGTACAGTTCTGGTCACCGCATTATAAGAAAGATGTGGAAGCTTTAGAAAGGGTGCAGAGGAGATTTAATAGGATGTTGCCTGGTATGGAAGGAATGTCTTACGAGGAAAGGCTGAGGGCCTTGAGGCTGTTCTTGTTAGAGAAAAGAAGGCTGAGAGGTGACTTCATAGAGACATACAGGATAATCAGAGGATTAGATCGGGTGGACAGAGAAAGCCTTTTTCCAAGTATGGGGACGGCAAACCCGAGGGGACACAACATTAAAGTGAGGGGAGATAGGTATAAGACAGATGTCAGAGGTCGTTTCTTTACTCAGAGAGTAGTAAGGATATGGAATGCTTTGCCTGCAATGGTAGTAGATTCACCAAGTTTAAGCACATTTAAGTCGTCATTGGACAGGCATATGGACGTACATGGAATAGTGTAGGTGGGATGGGCTTCAGATTAGTATGACACGGCAGTGCAATATCGAGGGCCGAAGGGCCTGTATTGCACTGTAATGTTCTATGATCTATGTTCTAACATTAACAATTACAAGGTCAACCCTGCCAAATTTCACACATCTTCATGTTTTTGTACATGTAAACTGACGTATTGAATACCTTATCTAGTCAGTTCACACCGTACATTGACCAGGAACCCAGATGTATTAGATTCTCTTCCCACTAAATATAGCTGCATTATATTGTACTCAAAAGCTGATTTATCTCTTCTCTTAATTTAACAGTCTCTGCTTTCTGGCCCTGCCCATCTGTACATTTTCATCATATATCCTGCCTCTGAACATCTGTAGCTCTTATTTACTTTTACTATTACTGACTAAAGGTTTAACTCTTAAAATCATAGGAGCAGAATTGGGCTATTTGGCCCATTGACCTTGCTCTGCCATTCAGTCATAACTGGTATGTTTTTCAACCCCATTCTCCTGCCTTCTCCCCATAAACCATGATACCTTTACTAATGCTTTCTTAAATACACTCAATGACTTAGTCTTCACAACCTTCCGCGGTAATAAGCTCCATAGATAAACCACTTCCTGGCTGAAAAATTCCTCCTCTTTCCAGTTCTAAAGGGTCGTCCCTTCACTTTGAGACTTGCCGTTGGGTCAAACTCTAGTCTATAAATAGAAATATCGTCTGCACACTCACTTTTTTTCCAGGCCTCTCAGTATTCTGTAAGTTTCAATGAAATCCCTTGTCATCCTTCTAAACTCCATCGAGTCCTCAATTGCTCCTCATATGACAAGCCTTTGGATCCTCCGGAACTCATCTAATGCCAGCACATCCTTCCTTCGACACGAGGCCCAGAATTGTTTACAATATTCCAAATGTATTCTGACAGAGCCTTATACACCCACAGCAGTACATTTCTAGCAGTACATCTTGTATTCTGGCCCTCTTGAAGTTCTTAGTAGCATTGCATTTGCCTTCCTAGCTGCCAACTGAACCTGCATGTTAACCTTAAGAAAAGTCTGAACTAGGACAAAGGTCAAAGGCCTTCTGGAAATCCAAATAGATCATGTCTACTGGCTTTTCTTTGTCTCTTGCTAGTTACCTCCTCAAAGAATTCTAACAGATTTGTCAGGCATGAGCTCCCGTTGACAAAGCTGTGCTGACTCAACCCTATTTTATCACATACTTCCAAGTACACTGCAATCTCATCCTTAATAATGGAGTCTAAAATCTTACCAATGACCGATGTCAGGCTAACTGGTCTATTGTTTCCTGTCTTCTGCCTTTCTTGCTTCATACACAGCTGTGTTACTTTAGCCATTTCCCAGTTGTCTGGGACCCTCCCTGACTCCATTGATTCCTGAAAGATCACCACCAATCTCCTGAGCTATCTCCTTTGGTACTCTCGGGTGTAGTCCATCTGGTTGAGGTGATTTATCCATTTTCAGACCTTCCAGCTTCCCGAGCACGTTCTCCTTAGCGATGGTCACTACACTCATCGCTGTCTCCTGACTATCTTGAAGTCCTAGTATTCTACTGGTGCCTTCCACTATCTATTCAGTTCCTCTACCATTTCTTTGTTCCCCATTACTACTTCTGCAGCCTCATTTTCCAACAGTCCCCTCTTGCCTGTCTCTTACCTTTTATGTATCTTAAAAAAATCTCTTGCAATCTTTACTTACTTACAGTGTGGAAACAGGCCCTTCAGCCCAACAAGTCCACACTGACCCGCCGAAGCTACAACCCACCCATACCTATTCCCCTACATTTACCCCTTCACATAACATTATGGGCAACTTAGCATGGCCAATTCACCTAACCTGCACATTTTTGGACTGTGGGAGGAAACCAGAGCACCTGGAGGAAACCCACACAGACACGGGAAGAATGTGCAAACTCCACACAGTCAGTCGCCTGAGGCGGGAATTGAACCCGGGTCTCTGGCGCTGTGAGGCAGCAGTGCTAACCGCTGTGCCACTGTGCCGAGTAGCTAGCTTACTCTCATATTTTATCTTCTCCTCCATTATTGCTTATCTGCTGGTTTTCAAAGGCTTCCCAAACCTCTGACTTCCCACTAATATCCACCACGTTGTATGCTTTGTCTTTTGCTTCCATGCTGTCCCTGACTTCTCGTCAGTTCTGGTTGCCGTGTCCTCCCCTTTGAATGTTTCTTTTTCTTTTGGATGAATTTCTGCTGTACCTCCCAAATTATCCCCAAAAACTCCTGCCATTGCTGCTTCATCGTCTTCCCTGCTAGACTTCCCATCTAATCAACTCTGGCCAGCTCGCTCATGTCCTTCATAGCCATCTTTACTCAGTTGTAATACCACATCTGATTTCGGCTTCTCTCACTCAAAATAGATAGGCAGGAGGCTGGAAGAACACAGCAAGCCAGGCAGCATCAAGAGGTGAAGTCAACGTTTGGGGTGTAACCCTGCTTCAGGACTGGGGATGGGTGTAAGGGGAGCTGCAGATAAAGGGGGTGGTGGGGGCAGGATGGTGAAGTGGGATAGGAGAAGACAGGTAGAGGGTACAACTTCGTGGGTCAACGGGAGGAATGAATCCGGTAGGTGGCTGGAAGGGGTGGAAGGGAGGGGGAGGGTCTGGGAAGAGAGATTATTTGAAATTGGAGAACTCAATGTTGAGTCCTCTGGGCTGTAGGCTGCCCCAATGGAAGATGAGGTGCTGTTCCTCCAACTTGTGGTGTGTCTCATTGTGGCAATGGTGGAGGCCAAGGATGGTCGTGTCGGCAAGGGAGTGGTTGGGGGAATTGAAATGGACGGTGACTGGGAGGTCTGGTCAGCCCCTGCGGGCCTGGCTGCGAGGCTCGGTGAAGCATTCCCTAAGTTTATGTTCAGTCTCCCTGATGTAGAGAAAAGCACATAGGGAGCACCTGATGCAGTAAACTAGGTTGGAAGAAAGGCAAATGAACTTCTGTCTCACCTGGAAAGATTGTTTGGGGCCCTGGATGGAGGTGAGTGGGGTGGTGTACTGGCAGGTTTTGCATCTTTTCCAGTTGCAGGGGAAGGCATCTGGGGGTTCGGGGGGGGGGGGGAAGGGGGGGAGGTGGGGGTTGGTGGGGAGAGTGGTGCAAACCAAGGACTGTCAAAGGATTGGTCATTGTGGAAGGCAGAGAGGGGTGGGAGGGGAAGATGTTCTTGGTGGTGGGGTCTTGTTGGAGTTGGTGGAAGTGTTTAAGCATGATGCATTGGATATGGAAACGGGTGGGGTGGTAGGTGAGGACAAGGGGGACTCTGTCTTTATTGCATTTGCAGGGGGAATTTAGAGCAGTAGAACAAGGAATGGAGGTGGTGCGGTGAAGGGCTATCTGGATGACAGAGGGAGGAAAAGCATGTTGTTCGAAATAGGTGGGTATCTGCGATGCTTGGGAGTGGAATATCTCCTTGTCCAAGCAAATGCACCAACTCCTACCCAGTATCCTGCAAAAACTCCATCCCATTCTCCCAATTCCTCCGGCTCTGCTGTATCTGTTTGGATGAGGAGACATTCCCAAGCATCCCCGATACCCACCTATTTCGAACAACTCCCATGTCATTCAGTCTCCCACACAAACTGCAGGGTAAGTTTGATCACATTATGATCAATGCACCCTAGCAGTTCCTTCACCTTAAGCTCTTCGATCAAGTCTGCCTCATTACACATCACCAAATCCAGAATTGCCTGTTCGCTACTGGGCTCTACCACAAACTAGTCCAAAAAATATTTAGTGGACTTTCCACAAATTCCTTTTCTTGAGATCTGCTACCAACCTGAATTGGAGAAAGTGAGGACTGCAGATGCTATAAGGCCACCCCTCAGCCTCCAACACTCCAAAGAAAAAAGCCCCAGCCTATTCAGCTTCTCTCTATAGTTCAAACCTTCAATCCTGGCAATCTTTGTAAATTTTTTCTGAATCTTTTCAAGTTTAACAACACCTTTCCTATAGCATGCAGTCCAGAATTGAACACAGCATTTTAAGAGCGGCCTCACCAATGTACTCTACAGTCACAACATGACATCCCAAGTCCCAAACTCAATGCACTGACTAATGAAGCCAATCATGCCATCTGAACAGGTTGATTAAAGTTAATTATAACTTAAAAAGGTCATTCAGCTGATTTTAACCTGATGACCTAGCAAGATTCACCAGTGTTAAGGATTACATCAGTTCAAGAAGGTGTCATATTACCATCTTCTAAAGGGCCATAAACACTGGTGCAGCCAATGAGATCCACCTCCCATTAACAAATGAAAATAAGTGCAATTTACTAAAGATGAAAAGAATCTACTGTCTACACCTTTTAATTCAAAGTTTGTTCGTTCAAATTATTAGACAATTCAATTTTTTTTCAAATAAATAACCTGCGATCTTTAGAGAGTATATTACGCAGGAAGATCTTCCGTGTCATTGCTCACAATAAATCAGATGATGGACAGTTTTCTAAGGACTGGGAGCATTACAGAAGTGTGAATGTTTGCCATGTTAAAACTATAAAGTTTTATTTAGGAACATCTCTGTCACTCTTTTGGCAACTGGCACTAGGGTATAAATAGTTATTTTATTTAAATTCAATCGGTCCCATTTAGAAAGGGGCCAATATTAATTATAGGAGAAAGTGAGGGCTGCAGATGCTGCCTGACTGGCTGTGTTTTTTCCAGCATCACACTTTTTGACAATATTAATTATAGTCCTGCAATGTTAGTTGAAGATGTAAACAGGTCAACATCCACAGTTGGAGCAGACTTTTATGATAGGTTCATCCTGGAATATCGATTGCAGTTCTTTGAGGTAAGGATGGCCATGTACTTCTGGAGCTTTTGGGAGGGACCTGGTGAGTATTTAGGTATTTGTTAAAGTCTGAATGTTCTGCTGCATATAGGACAAGACACCGATACTCTTCAGTTTTGGATGAGCTGCTAACCTCCAGATTTCTCTTCCCTGTGTTTTCTCTCCCTTTGAGATGTGTTTTGCTTAAAGGAAGTTTCCCCATATTTCCATTTGGTTGCGTCAGGTGCATTGATCATGTGTGAGATTCTCTCAGGACTTGAAACCAATATTAAACATTATCTTTAAATCTTTCAGGATGCCTTTGCAGTGCTTCCTTTGACAGTTATAATAGCATTGGTGTTTGCACAGTATGTCTAACCTCCACCACTTGACTTTCAATGGAATTACCATCACTGAATTCCTCCACTATCAAAGTCCTTAAGGTTACCATTGACCAGAACTGAACTGGACAAACCATAAAAATATAGTGGCTAAAAGAACAAGTAAAAGGCTAGGAATACTGCAGGGAGTAATTTCCAGTGTGATGGAAGGGCTTATGCCCAAAATGTTGACTCTCCTGCTCCTCAAATGCTGCCTGACCTGCTGTGCTTTTCCAGCGCCATACTTTTTGACTCTACTTGTTGTATTATTTTATTTGGATTTTTGTAAAATAAATCAAATTTTCAATTTATACAACTTGATTTATAAATGAGTGTATGCCAAATTAAATAATGTGTTATTTTCATGGGAATATTGCTGACATTTCAGCATTCAGCAACTGTCTAACTTTTAACTTTTCATTTATTCATTAGTACAGATGCAAATGAGTAAATACTGTCAAATTCCTTGCATGTTACATAGGCATTTCACTCTGAGGAAATAATGCACAGGTCTTGTGGCATTTTTTTCTCTCCCAACCTGGTAGTCCTCTCAGTCCCCAGAAGCTTACCAAACACAGGAATCCTGCTGAATGACTAACTAAAAACCACAAAGGTCAGGAAAATCTCAAGTTCAAACCCTAATGCCGAATCCATTAATTTCATCTGCCGTTACACTGACTGACTTCAGCTAGAGTGGGAAAAATCAGTCCATGCACCTTTGCTTAGCATATTACATGAGAACAGAATTCAGAGAAAAAGGAGTGGTACCCTTTAAATACAATAAACAGTGGGAGTCAATCAATTTACTTCAAATAGTAAATATGTGTTTTTTTAATCTAATATTTATCAAAAAGCAAATTAATATGACAGAAAATAATATTTGTATTTGAATCTGTACCATCCAATGTCACCCTAGGAAATAGTGTTAGCTTCCAAACTTGCATACCAACACTTAAATCCACAACTGAGTGACAACAATCTCTATTTATGAAATACTATCCATGACTTCTGTCATAGTGTTGATAGATGCTATAGCTGTCTTGAACTGATGAACTAATCGACATAGTGTATGATCGCTGACACCTGCGAGCACCAATTCTGTCAGCAACTTGACAGACTGCAGCCATAATTGGGAAGTTCCGCTCATTAAATGGAGCTCCATAGACTAGTTGTTTTCATTCTGGGATTCCTACAAAGCTGGGCCGTCATTTTTCCTTCCCTGAGATCCGTGTAATGCAAATGGGAAGTTGCTTTAATGTACAATTTGTCATCGTGATGTAAAGAGTCAGGTTGCAAAGTGTGAAGGTCAGAAATAATCTTATCCAGCATTACATCACTGGCTCATCTGGTTAAGTCAGTGAGTAGCTGAGGTGTACAAACTAAGATGGTATCACGTTAAATTGCTACCCCATGCAGTTTTGAAGACAGATGAGTGGCTAGATGAGTGGCTGTATAATAGCTCTAGTAGTTCAGGGCATTGATAGTTAATGTTGTTTATGCTTCTTGTTCATCTTCTCCTTCATCCATCTCGAATTCTTGCGACCCAGGTGGTGGGAAGGCCTGGTCTCTTATTATTGTAACAGTATGTAGTACGCAAACGCAAATCTAGGGAAATGCGCAGGGCTGCACTGCAAAGCTCCAGCCAGATATCCAGGCAGTGGAAATGTTGCCTCGGCCTGCTGAAAATATGGTTGATTACACTTCTAATGGCTGTTTAGTTCTTGCTATGGACCAGCTCTGAGTCAATGCCAAATTCCTGACAGCAATCATGTAGGAATTGAGCCAATAGATAGCCTGTGGCCTGATGATTCATTGGAATTATGGTGAGAGAGAAAACTGGCACAGGAAACAAACACAAACCTGCCAGATCATGGCCACCAGAAATCTACATAGTGTCACAGAGTCATGGAGATGTACAGCATAGAAGCAGATCCTTCAGTCCAACTTGCCCATGCCGATCAGTTATCCTAAATTAATCTAGTCCCATTTGCCAGCACTTGACCCATAAATCTCTAAACTCTTCCTATGCTAATACCCATCCAGATACCTTTTAAATACTGTAATGATACCAGCCTCCACCACTTCCGCAGGCAGCTCATTTCATACACGCACCACCCTTTGCGTGAAAAAGTTACCTCTTAGGGTCCCTTTTCAATCTTTCCCTTCTCACTCTAAACCTATGCCCTCTAGTTCTTTTCCACTCCAGTTAAAAGACCTTGTCCATTTACCCATCCATGCCCTTCATGATTTTATCAACCTCTACAAGGTCACCCCTCAGCCTCAGACACTCCAGGGAAAACAGCCCCAACCTATTCAGCCTCTCCCTATAGCTCAAACCCTCCACCTTGGCAACATCCCGGTAAATCTCTTTTGAACCCTTTCAGGTTTCAAAACATCCTTCCTATAGGAGGGAGACTAGAATTGCACACAATATTCCAAAAATGGCCTAACCAATATCCTGTACAGCTGCAACATGACCTCCCAACTCCAATAAAGAGAAGCATACCAAATGTCTTCTTCACTATCCTTTCTACCTGTGACTCCACTGTCAAGGAACTGTCAACATGCACTCTGAGGTCTCTTTGTTCAGCAACACTTCCCAGGACCTAACCAGTAAGTTTATTGAAGGAGTTGAATTTTTTCCTTTTGATAGAAATACTAGGCTGATAAAGGGGATCATGCAAAGCAATGTGAGTACTGTCTACAACCTTCTAGCTGAAAATTCCTAATATACAGGTGAAGTCAGTGCTGTTTCACCCACCTTTGCTCAGCCATTCAGAAAGTAATTCTAACTGTTCCTCATGGTGTACAGAACCTTGACCACCTCCTGAAATATTGAATGGCAAACTCAGAGATGTCACTAAGTCCATTTGCTGTAGACTAGAAAGACATTGTCGCAAGAGAAAAGTTGGCTTCTTCAATGGTTTTCTGGATATTTGTCAGAAAAATGTAGTGTCATGATAATACATATGCAAGCATGCAAAAAGAATCTTAATTTAAATTTAACTAGTAACGAAATGATTGGGCAGCTATAGGAATATAATATTGGGCTCCAAATTGAAGAATCAGGGCTAGAAGTCTAGTGTCATGTGCTGTACCAACTCAACTGCTCTTGGTGCCTGAACCCCAGTAAGTCTTCGGTTTGGATAACCATCAGATATATTGAGATTTACAGCATCTGAGTTATAGAGCTTTTAAATTTGAAACTTAAGCTTAAGTTTCAAAGAGGTAGTTTGTGAACAGGCAAGGTGCCAGATGATTGTAAAAAAAAGCTTTCAGGCTTAGAGATCAGAAATCAAAGACCAGATGTAGTCGGTGTCGTTGCAAGCTTTAGTAAGAATCAGGGTGAATGATAAAATAGCACAGTACACAAATTTAGCCATGGAGAAGGCTACTAAAGTTGCTGAAAATTCTTTGGCATCCAGATCCTGGTTCCAAGAGGCTGAATCCTGGGTTTAAATCAAGACCAGATCAACAAAAGTGAAACAATTGCAATCCCTATGAATTTTAATTAGATCTGCTGATCCACTGTGACATTAACATCTGGGGAGAGTCGCTGAATAATCAGTGGTATCTGTCTTGATCACATTGTTATTTGGTATTCACATAGGAGTGTTCAATCATTGCTTATTACTCATGTTTACCACATATTAATTACGAGTGTTAGAAATAGGTTTTATAGATTGTATTATTGTTCTAACTTGTGTCGTAAAGTGTTGCTGTGTGTTCAAAACCATGGAATCTGGGGGTTTTGTTCTCTTATTATGTCTCCTGGATGTCAACTTTTGTTGGCTTTAAAAATAAAAGGTTAATAATTGAGAACCAGATCATAACATGAAATTGGAAATCTGATCTGAGATCATGACATAAAGTTGCTTATTTGGTCTGGGACCATTACATCTCTACCATTAATTGTAAACCATTATCTGATACCAACATTTCTGACAACCCATCGCTTACAAATGAACTTCTCAAAATCTGATTAATTTTAGCATTTGCATGATTGGTGGAGATTTAGCATTTATTTACTTTCTATATCTACCAACCAAAATAAAATCCTCTTTCCACTCCACTTCAAAGAAATCAACATGTAGCTGTTGTATTTTCTTATGGTTGACCAGGAAAAGAAAGGAACATTAGTTGAAGCAGTTCTGATATTGAGACTCAATGCATAACCTTTTAGCATCGCCATCTACTTTTGGGTACCAGAAATAGATTCTTGCTTTCATTTGGACTATTCCTGAACTCTTGTTGAAGTTCCTCTAGCAATGTTTTAAATTGGGGTAAAACAATAACCTTGAAGGCCAACAGAGACAGTCTTGATATATACTTAACTAATTTCTACACATGAAATATTCTTGCAATTTCTCATGATCTCACTCTTTTAAGTCAGCCATTCACAGCATAATTAAGATCTAGATAATAGATCTAGATTGGAAGCAGGGACGTTAGCATTGTTGAAGGTTTATCTTGATAGACACATGCATGAGAAGCAATTGGAGGGATAGAAATGGTGCATGGGCAATAAGTAGCAGGTCTTTTAGGACTCTCCAAAAGGAGAAAGTTTTCACAAGTTTCTCTGGCAGCACAGACATGTCATTGTTTATATAAAGTAATTCACGGGTAACCCTAGGGCTAAAATTGAAACAATCTTCACGGGATATCTCCAAAGAACACTTTCATATGCATAAGTTTCAGTTTTACAACATTTGCTAATGGCTAATATTATCATTTGGTCCTCCTTGCTCAAAAATCAATATTTTCTTTGTACTTCCTCAATGATAGATGTATTCTTACTAATTTCTACAGTAAACAACTTAGCCAGGTTTCAGTGTATTTTCTTAAGACATTTTTTTCCATTAGAAAGACTTTGCTCTCTCCTATCACTGCCAATGTCACGCAATAAGATGCATATTGTATTCTGTTCTAACGCCAATTTCTTCTAATACCAGTATATTGTTATTGGAATAACTGCTCAATTTCACACCAAGTTTACATTAGGGCATGTAATGTAGGTGTTTTTTGTTCTTTATTTCTGGGATGACACACTGCTGCAGTTCTATCAATGATGAAAGTTATGAATCTCTGAATTTCATTTCTCTTTTGGACACTGGAATTATATCTTCAGCATTATCCTCCATGTACTGTTTGCTGTCTCTGATTGAGTCCAATTATTTTAATACTTCTGCTTAACTTCAGTTTCCATAACTATCATGCATGCATTCAAGGACTTTCAGACGCCCGAACAGTTTTAAATCTACCTGGACTTCAACCTTGTGTATTACTACAACCTGGACCATTACTGTTTCTTCTACTCTAGCATGCTGTTTGAATATGACCACTTTGCCTACAGTCATCATACTTTGATTTCAAATGGGATGTTTATGTGTTAGTGGCTAAGGTAGATCTAAATGCTAAATCTAAATTTATGACAATTACTCTGTATAGTTGACTTCTGTGAAATGTTAATTCTGATTTCTCTCCACATATGCTGCCAGACCTGCTGAGCTTTCCCAGTAACTTCTGTTATTGGCTCCAAGTTTATCTAACTTCTCTTCATAACTAAAACCCTCCAGACCAGGCAACATCCTGGTAAACCTTCTCTACATCCTCTCCAAAACATCCACATCTTTCTGGGAGTGTGGTGACGAGATGACAGAGTTCTTTTTTTCATTTTGAGAATATAATTTGCAATAGTCTCAATTAGCAACTGTTTACTTTTGTAGAACACAATTGTCACAACTGTAGAACATAATTGTGCCACTAGTCCAGAATCTTATTATTTCTGGTCCATTGTATTGGAAACTCATAGGCAGAATTGGCTCGGCATTATCTCAAAAGTATTTGTTTCCATCATTGTAAGGGAAACATTTATTTTATACTCGTGTTCTATTTATTCACTTTCTGACAAATGTGCAACTTTTATTCATAAGTACGCTTAGTGTTCTTTGTTATCCCCACATATGAATTCAGAGCTATTTCTTTCACTTATATGCCATACTGACTCACTGTGTATCTGAAAAGAATGTCTACATGACCTAATCTTGCAAGTTGCTCAATGCCTACTTTAGTAAGAGGTTGGAAAGTGCAAATGTACAAAGGGACTTAGATTACCTTGTTGATAAATCACTGAAGGCTAATAATCAAGTGCCACAAACTATTAGGATTGGGGAATGAAATTTTGCCTTTATTGCAAGATAATTTGGGTGCTTAAGTAATGAAGTCTTCCTTCAATTGTGTGGGAGCTTGATTTGACTGCACCTAAGTGCAGTTTTGCTTGCCTTATTTCAGGGAAGATATTATTGCCATAGAAGGAGTGCAATGCATGTTCTCCAAATATGTTTCCTAATTGTGGGACTGTGAACAGAGATTAGGTAATCTGTGTTTGTATTTTCAAGGTTCAAAGAATGAAATCTCATTGAAACTTACAAAATATTTCACTGTCGGTAAAAAGTGTTTCCCTAGCTGAGGAATTTAGAACCAGAAAACACAATTTGAAAATAAAGGAAATGCCACTTAAGTCAAAGAACAAGATACTTTTTTTTACTCAGAGGGTTGCGAATATTTGGAATTCTCTCCCACAGGGGCTATATAAGATCAGTCTTTGATTATGTTTAATATTAAGGTTGATATATTTCTGATTGCCAGTCACATGCAGGTTTATGTGGATGGAGTGGGTATTTGGCAATGAAGTATTTGATCACCTGTGATCATATTCAATGATGTGGCAGGCTCAATAAGCTGAATGAAAATGCAGCACCTCACATTTATCTAAATTAAACTCCATCTGCCATTCCTCAGCCCATTGACCCATCTGATCAAGATCCCATTGTACTCTCATTGAACTTTCTTCGCTATCTACTATTTTGGTGTCATCTGCAAACGTACTAATTATATCTCCTATGTTTACATCCAAATCATTTATGTAAATGATGAAAAGCAGTGGACCCAGCACCAATCCTTGTGGCACACTACTGGTCACAGGCCTCCAATCTGAAAAACAACCCTCCACCACTACCCTTTGTCTTCTACCTTCAAGCCCGTTCTGTATGCAAATGAATAGTTCTCCCTGCATTCCATGAGATCTAACCTTGCTTACCAGTCTACCACGAGGAACCTTGTCGAATGTCTTACTGAAGTCAATATAGCTCACATCCACTGCTCTGCCCTCATCAATCCGCTTTGTTACTTCTTCAAAAAACTCAATCAAGTTTGTGAGACATGATTTCCCACTCACAAAGCCATGTTGACTATCTCTAATCAGTCCTTGCCTTTCCAAATACATGTACATCCTGTCCCTCAGGATTCCCTCCAATAACTTGCCCACCACCAAAGACAGGCTTACCGGTCTGTAGTTCCCTGGCTTTTCCTTACCACCTTTCTTAAATAGTGACACTACATTAGTCAACCTCTAGTTTTCGGCACCTGTGACTTATTGATGGTACAAATATCTCAGCAAGGGGCCCAGCAGTCATTTCCATGGCTACCCAGAGAGTTCTAGGATACACCTGATGAAGTCCTGGGGGTCTAATCCACTTTTATACATTTTAAGACAATTGTAAGGTTGATAAATGTGAAGTGGTTGCTACTTCAGGAGATTACTATAGTCCGCTTCTGGTAAATTAAAGGCACTTTAATTCAAATTGATTTTAATAAAATATAATTTTGTTCCAGCTTTAATGTGAATTACTGTATTTTTAAAGTGGCAATATGATTTTGTATTACTAGAAAACTATGCCATTACACTACTATGGCGTATTTTACTGCTAAGTCTTTTAGCAGTAACAAAGAGACTTAAGTGTACAGGTTGATAGTTCCTTGAAAGTGGATTCACAGGTAGATAGGATAGTGAAGAAGGCATTTAGTGTGCTTTCCTTTATTGGACACAGCCTTGAGTATAGGAGTTGGGAGGTTATGTTGTGGCTGGACATTGGTTAAGCCACTTTGGAATAGTGCGTGCAATTTTGGTCTCCCTCCTATAAGAAGGATGATGTGAAATTTGAAAGGTCCAGAAAAGATTTACACAGATGTTGACAGGATTGGAAGGTTTGAGCTATTGTGGGAGGCTGGATAGGCTGGGGCTATTTTTCCTGGAGCATTGAAGGCTGAGAGGTAACCTTATAGAGATTGATAAAATCATGAGGGGCATGGATAGGATAAATAGGCAAGGTCTTTTCCCTAGGGTGGGGAAGTCCAAAACTACAGGGCATAGGTTTAGGGTGAGAAGGGAAAAATTTAAAAGGCACCTAAGGGGCAACATTTTCATGCAGAGGGTGCTTGTATAGAATGAGCTGCCTTTGGAAGTGGTGGAGGCTGGCACAATTACAGCATTTAAGGGGAATCTGAATGGGTATATGAATAGGAAGGGTTTAGAGGAATATGGGCAAAGTGCTGGCAAATGAGTCTACATTAGATGAGGATATCTGGTCGGCATGGACGAGTTGGACGCAAGGGTCTGTTTTCGTGCTGTACATCTCTATGACCCTATGGCTCTATGACCTACTCTGTTCCAACTTTACTATATGGCTCAGTGCAACACTGAGTAATGTATTCACCCACTAAGCTACTGGAGGACCTAAGATAAAAAGTTAAGTGAGGAAAAGGACTGACTATTTTCAATACTGTCAGCAAAGGAAATTTCATGAACATTAAACAATATCCTGCCTTCAGTAAGTCTGGGCATCTTGCCACCACAGAAGTCATGAGAAAAGTATTTTAAAATTTATGGCCTCACAGGGAGCTAGTGTGACCCTTTTACTTGCTCCTAAAGCCACACACTCGCACGGATAGTTTATTTATACTCTTATTGCTCTTAGAGTCGTAAAGCTGGAAACTTAAATGCAACAGGTTGAAAATTAATCTGTCCCTGAGAGTAATTTCAAGCTTCAGTCTGTACATAAGAGTTTCAAGATAACGGAGAAAAACCATGGCAGAAAATGCAGGTTGCTTTATTTCCACATGTGGGCAGTGCAACTTTAAAACATAATTTTGTATCAGTTCAGAAATAAAATTGAAGAAGCATAATAACTAATGTCAGATTTAACTATCTCCTATTATAGTGGATGATAGCTTGACATCACAGATGAAATATAGTGTTCATACCCCTCATGATTTTGAATCAGAAATAACTTGCATATCACGTTTCATTTAAACTAATCAGACTGCATTTACAGTCATAGTCATACAGCATGGAAACAGATCCTTCAGTCCAACTAGTCCACACTCATCATGTTGCCAAACTAAACTAGTCTCACCTACCTGCATTTGGCCCACATCCCTCCAAATCTTTCCTATTTATGAACTTATCTTTTAAACAGTGTAACTGCATTCATCACTTCCTCTGGCAGTTCATTTCATACATTAACCACTGTGTAAAAGTGATGCCCCTCACGTCCTTTATAAATCTTTCTCCTCTCACCTTGAAAATATGCCTCTTAGTTTTGAAATCCCACCACCTCAGGGAAAGTACCTTTACTGTTAACCTTATCTGTGCCACTCATGATTTTATAAACCTCTGTAAGGTCACCCCTGAACCTCCTAACCTCAGTGAAAAATATCCCAGCCTATCCTTTCCAGTCCCAGATACATCCTGGTAAATCTTTACTGAACGCTCTCCAGTTTAATAACATCCTTCCTATAGCAGAGTGACTAGAACTATACACAGTACTGCAGAAGAGGCCTCACTAACATCCTGTACAACCTCAACATGACATCCTAACTCCTATAACTGAAAATGTGTTTCTGGAAAAGCGCAGCAGGTCAGGCAGCATCCAAAGAGCAGGAGAATCGACGTTTCGGGCATGAGCCCTTCTTCAGGAATCCTGAAGAAGGGCTCATGCCTGAAACATCGATTCTCCTGCTCCTTGGATGCTGCCTGACCTGCTGCGCTTTTCCAGCAACACATTTTCAGCTCTGATCTCCAGCATCTGCAGTCCTCACTTTATCCTAACTCCTATACTCCAACATGTGAGCAACGAATGCAAACGTGCTATATGCCTTCTTAACTACCTGTGACAAAAATTTCAAAGAATTATGCACTTGAATCCCTAGCTTTCTCTGTTCTATAACATTAGGTCCCTACAATTAATTGTATAAAAGCTGCCTTTGTTTGGTTTACCAAATTGCAATATGTCACATTTATCCAAATTAAACTCCATCTGTTACTTCTCAGCCCATTGACCCAGTTGATCAAGATCTTTTGGGATCTTAGATAACAGTATTCACTATCCACTACACCACCAAGTTTGGTGACTTCTACAAAATCACTAACCATGCCTCCATTTTCCTCAATCAGATCATTGATGTAAATGACAAACAAAAGTGGAACTGATCCCTTTGGAACACCGGCCACAAGCCTCCAGTCTGAAAAACAACCCCCCACCGTCACCCTCTGTCTCCTACCATAAAACCAATTTTGTATCCAAGTGACAACCTCATCCTGAATCCGTGTGACCTAACTTTGCTAATCAGTCTACCATGTGGAACCTTATCAAAGGCTTTACAAAAATCCACAGAAACAACATCTACCACTCCACCCTCATCAATCTTTTTAGTTACTTCTTCAATAAAATCAATCAAGTTTGTGAGACATGATTTCCCTTGCACAAAACCATGCTGACTATTCCTAATCATTCCTTGCCTCTCCAAATGCATGTAAGTTCTATTTTTCAGAATCACCAACAAAAATCTACCCACCAGTTCCCAGGCTTCTCATTACAGCCTTTCTTAAATAAAGGCAAATCAGCCACCCTCTGGAACTTCAACCATGGTTATAGATGATATAAATATTTCTGTTAGGGGCCCCACAATTTCCTTCTTCCCACAACATCCTGCGGTACACTTGATCAGGTCCTAGAGATTTTTCCACCTTTATATTTTCCAAGACCTCCAGCACTTAGAATTATAGGGCTGTACAGCACAGAAACAGACTCTTTGGTCCAACCGTCCATGCTGACCAGATATCCTCAATTAATCTAGTCCCATTTGCTAGAATTTTGCCCACATCCCTTCCTATTCATATACCAATCCAGATGCCTTTTAAATGTTGTAATTATACCAGCCTCCATCACTTCATCCGGCTGTTCATTGCATACATGCACCACCCTGTGCATGAAATAGTTGCCCCTTAGATCCCTTTTAAATCTTCACCCTTTCACCTTAAACCTATGCCCTCCACTTCTGGATTCCCCAAACCCAGGGAAAAGACCTTGGCTATTTACCTTATCCATGCCCTCATGAAAAAAAGATGAGGTAGCCAGAGAATGCAGTAACTCTGAAGAACTAAATTGCATTTATTTCAATGCAGGGGATCTTATAGGTAAAGCTGCTGAACTTGGGGCATTTTTAAGAACATAGGATTGGAACGTCATAGCTATTACAGAAACTTGGCTGACAGGTGGACAAGATGAGGAGAAAGTGAGACTGCTGATGCTGGAGATCAGAGTCGAGAGTGTGGTGCTGAAAAGCACAGCTGGTCAGGAATCATCCGAGGAGCAGGAGAATCGACATTTTTGGCAAAAGCCCTTCATCAGGAATGAGGTTTGTGATTCAAAGGGGTGGTGAGATAAATGGGAGGGGGGTAGGGCTTGGGGGAAGGTAGCTGAGAGTGCGAAGGGTAGATGGAGATAGGTGTAATAGTGAAAGATCAGGGAGGAGGGTGGAGCGGATAGGTGGGAAGGAAGATGGACAGGTAGGACAGGTCATGACGATGGTGCCGAGTTGCAAGGTTGGAACTGGGATAAGGTGGGGGTAGGGGAAATGAGGAAATTAGTGAACTCCACGTTGATGCCATGGGGTTGGAAGGTCCCAAGGTGGAAGATGAGGTGCTCTTCCTCCTGGCATCAGGTGGTTAGGGTGTGGCGATGGAGGAGGACCAGCATCTGCATGTCATTGGTGGAGTGGAAGGGGGAGTTGAAGTGTTCGGCCATGGGATGGTGGTGTTGGTTGGTGTGGCTCGCCTGGAGATGTCCCCTGAAGCAGTCTGCGAATGGGCATTCTGTCTCCCCAACGTAGAGGAGACCACATCGGGAGCAACGGACACAGTAAATGACGTGTGGAAGTGCAGGTAAAACTCTGATGGATGTGGACGGCTCCTCTGGGGCCTTGGACGGAAGTGAGGGGGGAGGTGTGGGTGTAGGTTTTGCAATTCCTGCGGTGGCAGGGGAAGGTGCCAGGAGGGGAGGGTGTGTCGCTAGGGGTCATGGACCTGACAAGAGAGTCGCGGAGGGAATGGCCTTTATGGAAAGCGGTTGGGGGGGGGGGGGAAGGGAAATATATCTCTGGCGGTGGGGTCCATGGACAAGACTGGCAGCTCAATATTCCGGGTTTTAGATGTTACAGGAAGGATAGGAAAGGAAGTGTGGGTGGTGGGGGCGGGGAGCTGCTATTGTAACGAGGGAAGATATTTCTGAAAAATCACCCACTGAGTTACAAATAACAAAGGAAAGATCACTTTGATGGGATTGGACTAAAGGCCCCCCAATAGTAAGAGGGAAATTGAGAAACAAATATGTAGGAAGATCTCTGATATATGTAACCATAAGTTTGTAATAATGAGGTATTTCAATTTTCCAAACATTAACAAGGGCAACTTTAGTTAAAGTTTTGGATGGTGAAGAATTTGTCAAATGTGTTCAAGGAAATTTTCTTTATTAATGTACAGATATGCCCATGAAAGAAGGAGAAATGATCCTTCTTTTGGGCAATAAGGCAGTGCAGGTGACTGAAGTAAACATGAGGAAACACTTTGGGTCTTGCAAACATAATTCTATTAGTTTCAAAATAGTTCTAGAAAAGGATAAGCCTTCCATAAAAGTTAAAGTTTTTAATGGGAGTAAGACAAATTTCAATGCTTTATTAGACTAGACTGTTCACAGGTAGAAGGATGTCTGACAAGTGGGAAGCATTCAAAAGTGTGATGACAAGAGTTCAGAGGCATTATGTTTCTGTTAGAATGAAGGATACCGCTAGTAAGACTAAAGAACAATGAATGAATAAAGGATATTGAGGTTCTAGCCAAGAATAAAATCAAATCTTATTTTAGATGTAGACAACTTGGTTCAATTGAATCTCTTAATCAATATAAAGAATGTAGGGACATTCTTAAGAAAGAAACCAGGAAGGCAAAGGGAATATGAGAAACATTGGCAGATAAGGTTAAGGATAATCCAAAGAGATTCTACAAAAACATTAAGAGTAAGAAGGTAACTAGAGAAGATAACTTAAAGATCAAAGAGATCATCCTTGTGTTGAACCCCAGAAGATGGGAGAGATACTAAATGAATATTCCACGTCAGTTCTTACTGTGGAGAAAGAAATGAAGTCTAGAGAATGCAGAGAAATAAATTTTGATATTTTAAAAACCGTTCCCATTACAGTCCCTCCCTTAAAGAATATAAAAATGGGTAAATCACCAGGACCTGATCTATTGTATCCCAGAACATTGTGGGAAATAAGAGAGGAAATTGTGAGACCCCTTGCAGAAATATTTGCATCACATATAACTATGGGTGAGATGCCTGATGACTGGAGGATGGCTAATGTGGTACCTTTGTTTAAGGAAGGTTGTAAGGAGAAATCGGGGTGAGTCTGACCTTCGCTGTGGCTAAGTTGTTGGAGGTGAATATAAAAGATAGGATTTATGGGCATTTAGAGAGGCAAAAATTGATTTGGGATAGTCAGCAGGTTTTGTGTAAAGGAAATCATGTCCCACAAATTTTATTGAGTTTTTTGAGGAAGTTTCCAAAAGGATTGATGATGGCAGAGCAGTAGATGATATTTATTTGGATTTTAGTAAATCCTTTGACAAGGTGCTGCCTGGTAGATTAATTAGTAAAGTTAAGTCACATAACATTCAGGGTGAACTTGCCAACTGGATATATAATTGGCTTAGTGGCAGGAGACAAACAGTAATAGCTGAGGGTTGCTTTTCAGGCTGGAGGCCTGTCACCAGAGGTGTTCTACAGGGGTCGGTTCTGGGTCCTATTTTGTTTGTCATTCATGTAAACAATTTGGTTGAAAATATAGAGGGCATGGTTAGTAAATTTGCAGCCGACTCCAAAATTGGTGGCATAATAAACAGTGAAGAAGGTTTTCAAAGATTACAAAGGAATCTTGATCAAATGGGTCAATAGGCTGAAAAATGGCAAATGGAGTTCAGTTTGGATAAATGCAAGGCATTGCATTTTGGTACAACAAACAGGGATAGTACTTTTACAATTAATGGCAGAGTCCTGGGTGGTGTTGTAAAACAGAGGGACCTAGGGGTGCAGGTACATAATTCTTTGAAGTTTGCATCACATATAGGCAGGGTGGTTAAAAAGGCATTTGGCATGCTTGCCTTCATTATTCAGTCCTTTGAATATAGGAGTCAGAAAGTCATGTTGAGATTGTTCAGGACTATTCAAGCTGAAGAGGGTTCAGAAGAGATCTACCAGGATGTTGCCAGGTACAGAAGGTTTGAGTTATAAAGAAAGGCTGGAGAGGCTAGGACTTTTTTCATTGGAGCATAGGAGGAAGAGAGGCGACCTGATAGAAGTTTACAAAATAATGAGAGGTATAGATTGAGTTAATGGTAGTTGTCTTTTCCCAAGAATGGGAGATTTCAAGACTAGGGGGCACATTTTTAAGATGCGAGGATAGAGATTTAAAAAAAACATGAGAGGCAATTTTTTTACACAGAGGGTAGTTCGCAAGTGGAATGAACTTCCTGAGTATGTGGCAGATGTGGGTACAATTACAACATTTAAGAGACATTGAGATAGATACATGAATAGGAAAGATTTGGAGGGATATGGCCAGGAGCAGGCAGGTGGGAATAGATCAGTTTGGGATTATGTTCGGCATGGACTGGTTGGATTGAAGGGTCTGTTTCCATGCTGTATGACTCGGCTTCTCTAGTAGGTAAATCCACATACTTGGACTAAACATAGACTGGTACTGCCATAGTGTTAAGGGTTTAGATGGAGAGGAATTTGTTAAGTGTGTTCAAGAACATTTTCTGATTCAGTATGTGGATGTACCTATTAGAGAAGGTGCAAAACTTGACCTACTCTTGGGAAATAAGGCAGGGCAGGTGATTGAGGTGTCAATGGGGGAGCACTTTGGGGCCAGCGACCATAATTCTATTAGTTTTAAAATAGGGGTGGAAAAGGATGGACTGAATCTAAAAATTGAGGCTCTAAATTGGCGGAAGGCTAATTTTGACGGTATCAGGCAAGAACTTTCAAAAACTTGGAGGCAGAGGTTCATGTAAAGGGATGGCAGGAAAATGGGAAGATTTCAGAAATGATATAATGTGAGTCCAGAGACAGGATATTTCTGTTAGGGTGAAAATAAAGGCTGGTAAGTATAGGGAAGGCTGGATGACTAAAGAAATTGAGGGTTTGGTTAAGAAAAATGAGGAAGCATATGTCAGGTGTAGACAGGATAGATCAAATGAATTCTTAAAAGAGTATAAAGGCAGTAGGAGTATACTTAAGAGGGAAATCAGGAGGGCAAAAAGGGGACATGAGATAGTTTTAGCAAATAGAGTTAAGGGGAATCCAAAGGGTTTTTACAAATACATTAAGGACAAAAGGGTAACTAGGGAGAGAATAGGGCCCCTCAATGATCGGCAAGGAAGCCTTTGTATGAAACTGCAGGAGATGGAGGAGATACTAAATGAGTATTTTGCATCAGTGTTTACTGTGGAAAAGGACATGGAAAATATAAAATGTGGAGAAATAGATGATGATATCTTGAAAAATGTCCACATTACAGAGGAGGAAGTGTTGGATGTCTTGAAATGCATTAAAGTGGAGAAATCCCAGGACCTGATCAGGTATACTGTAGAACTCTGTGGGAAGTTAAGGGAGTGATTGCTGCACCGCTTGCAGAGAAATTTATGTCATCGGTAGTCACAGGTGAGATGCCGAAGACTGGAGGTTGGCTAACGTGGTGCCACTATTTAAGAAAGGTGGTCAGGAAAAGCTGGAGAACTGTAGACCAGTGAGCCTGACATTGGTGTTGGGCAGGTTGTTGGAGGGAATCCTGAGGGCCAGGATTTACATGTATTTGGAAAGGCAAGGACTGATTTGGGATGGTCAACATGGCTTTGTGTGTGGGAACTCATGCCTCATGAACTTGATTGAGTTTTTTGAAGAAGTAACGAAGAGGATTGATGAGGGCAAAGCAGTGGATGTGACCTATCTGGACTTCATTAAGGCATTCAACAAGCTTCTTCATGGGACATTGGTTAGCAAGTTAGATCTCACGGAATACAGGGAGAACTAGCCATTTGGATACAGAATGGAGGGTTGCTTTTCAGATTGGAGGCCTGTGGCCAGTGGAGTGCCACAAGGGTTGGTGCTGGGTCCACTGTTTTTCATCATTTATATAAATGATTGGATGTGAACTTAGGAGGCATGGTTAGTAAGTTTGCAGATGACACTAAAATTGGAGGTATAGTGGACAGCAAAGAAGGTTACCTCAGAATAAAATGGGATCTTGATCAGGTGGGCCAATGGGCTGAAACATGGCAGATGGAGTTTAATTTAGGTAAATGCAAGGTGCTGCATTTTGGAAAAGCAAATCTTAGCAGGATTTATACACTTAATGGTAAGGTCCCTTTGGAGTGCAAGCTTATAGTTCCTTGAAAGTAGTCACATGTAGATAGGATAGTGAAGGAGGCATTTGGTATGCTTTCCTTTATTGGTCAGAGCATTGAGTATAGGGGTTGAGAAGTCACATTGTGGCTATTCAGGACATTGGTTGGGCAACTTTTGGAATATTGTGTGCAGTTCTGGTGTCTTTCCTATCACAAGTATGTTGCGAAACTTGAAAAGATTCAGAAAAGATTTACACGGATGTTACCAGGGAGAGGCTGAATAGGCTGGGGCTGTTTTCTCTGCAGCATTGGAGGCGGAGGGGTGACCTTATTGAGGTTTACAAAATCATGAAGGGCATGGATAGTATAAATAGACAAGGCCTTTTCTCCCTGGGGTGGGGGAATCCAGAACTAGAGGGCATAGGTTTAGGGTGAGAGGGGCAATATATAAAAGGGACCTAAGGGGCAAACCTTTCACACAGAGGGTAGTGCGTGTATGGAATGAGCTGCCAGAGGAAGTGGTGGAGGCTGGTATAATTACAGCATTTAAAAGGCATCTGGATGGGTAGGGTTTAGAGAGATATGGATCAAGTGCTGGCAAATGGGACTAGAATAGGTTAGGACATCTGGTCAGCATGGACGATTTGGACCAAAGGGTCTGTTTCCATGTACATCTCTATGATTATGACTCTATGAATGGTGATTTGGTTCCAAATAAGTGTTTAGTTTTTGGTGGAATTTGAAGGTATTAAAGCTCCAGTGTGTCTCCTGCCCTTGTCCTTTTAGGTGGTAGTAGTTGCAGAGTGTGAAGGTGCTGGTATAACAGCATTGATAAGTTACTGCAGTGCATCTTGAAAATGTACAGTGTGACAATTGTGTCAGTGGTGAAGGCAATGAATCCTGAAGGTGCTGAATGGGATGCCAATCAAGCTGGTTCCTTTTTTCTGACTGGTGTCAAGTTTCTTGAGCTTTTAGTGGAGGCAAATGAAGAATGTTTGATCAACTATTAACTTGTACCTTGTGGTCAGGCATTGGGGAAACAAAAAGTGAGTTACTTGTTGCGGAATTGTTTGCTTCTAGCCTGCTCTTTTTGCCATAGTATTTGTATGAATAGTCCAATTCAGTTTCTGGTCTATGATAACCTCTCTCCAGCCTCTGAATGTTGATGGTGGGATTTTCAGTGTGACAATATCATTAAATGGCAAAGTACAATGCTTAGATTCCTTCTTGTTGTATCTGGCCATTTCCTGATATTTGAACGTTACTTGCCACTTTTCAGACAAGGTAGTGGACAGGAAGAAGCAGTGGCCTGTGGGAGTTCAAGTAGTGTGGGACCAAGATTCTGTGGGACTCTTGTGACAGGAAAGGAACTGGAGTCCAAGGCAGGGAAAGTAAATTATGAGGACCTTGGATGATCATTCCTTCTTCTTACGATTCCGTGAAGGATTGTAAAATCTCATTCTAAGTGGCTTGTTCTCCGTCTGATCATCTTTCAACTGGAGTTGAACTGTCAGTAAAACCACAACATCTTCCCCATTCAGATCTCAGTTAAAAATAATGATCAGAGCCCAAAAGCATTATTGATGCCCAATCTGTATATTACAAAGTATTAATTTCAGACAGGTACCATTGTCACTTGACTGGCAGAGCAGGTTAAAATAGAAAAATGTGGTCTCTAGGCAAAAGGTTGGTGGGATAATTGTCAAGTTATTTCTAACTGGTGAGCTGTTTGGTTTCCACTAGATGGATGGAATTGAAATTAATCTCCCCCTCCCTCAGTATTTGTTGAATTTGTATTGATATATCAAGAAAGCACAGCATTAAATTTTAATGCTTTATAGCACAGAGAGTGGAAAAATGGTCAGAATTCCCACTCCTTGTCGATATCCATTGACCCTGGTGGAAAATGTGCACAGTGAAAACATTTGTCTTGGCTGTGATACCTTTCTAACATTTAAAAAAATATTTATGAGCTATTGACTAGATACATATTTGTGGAATGACTACTTAGATAATAGCCTTTGGTATCCATAGAGCTACAAGCACAACAAAAGATAGTACCATCATGTGAAGGAGGAGGAAACTAAGACAATATTGTAGGGGCATGAGATAGCAGGATAGAATGCTCTGTCTGGAAATTGTGTGTTTTGATTGAATTCAATAATTAAATTAACTAAATAGAAAAGATTCTGCAACTTTAATGACTTCTGGTTGTATTTTTATTTGTGGATAGAGATAAACAATAAATATAATGCTTTGATGTGCCAACTTTAACAACAAATCAGGGAAAACACTGAACATAATTCTCACTCTAATATGTGGGTTGTGCGACTCAGTTTCCTGAGGTGTTAGCTCCTGTCTGAATTGGAAGGGTGAGAGTTTAAGTGCCTGTTTGGGTATTAAATCAATGCTGGCATCTTAGAGTGGTTCTGGAAGCTGCTTGTTGGAACTGCCATGTTTTGGATGAGATGGTAATCTCAGGCCATGTTTGCCCATTTAGAAGGAATTAAAAGATTCCATGACGCTCCTTGAAAACAAGCAGGCAAGTTCTTCTGGAATCTGGCCAAGATTTAGTTCTCAACCAATAAAAACAGATAGATTTATTGCTCATTTCTTTCATCAATGTTGATGAAATGTTCCATCAAACAATGTGCAAAGTGGCTATTTGTGTCCATTTAAAAAAGCAAGTGATTACTCTTCCAAAGCATTTCATTGGCCCTGGAAGACACCATAAAAGTTAACTGCAAGTTATTTCTCGGTATTAGGTTACTGACTGGCATTGATAGCACAGTGTCAGCCAATGAGTTGAAAAGGGTATGGCTTTTACAACAAGGCTCATACCATGCAATTGTATTTTACAGCAAATAAGTGGAGAGAAAAGCATAAGAAGTTTATTCAGGCAGTTGATTTAGAAAGAGTTTCTGGAAACAGTTCATGATTGAAACTGCAGTAACCCAATAAAAACAAAGAAATTTCTCCAGCAGAATGCAGTCAGTGGAAAACAATTATATTTTGTAAATTTACTATTACTCCAGCAAAATGCAGTGAGTTGGGGGTAGTTCCATAATACAGGTCACATGCATAAAACTAACCTCATTCCCTTCAGGCATGATGAACAGGAAAATACTTAATCATCTCCATTCTAGTCAGAAGTAGCAATGTTACTATATGCAACAATCAAGTTTTAAGATAGCACAAGGTCAAACAAAATGAAATATTTTGCACGTAATGAACTGTTATGATAAGATGTTTTACAGTGATTTGTCCGAAATAGCTATGAGATGAATGGCCAGTTAATTGATTTCCATGGTAGATATCATGGATGAAATTTAATCAGGAGAGTACCTTGTTTCTTTTTTTTAAATGGACTTCTTTGAAACCTGATCTAGGTATTGAAAGGTAGGTATCTCAGCCGCCATTGCAACCTGTTTGGAACAGCAGGCTGAAGGTGGTCTCAAGGCTGAAGGTTGTTGGGTAAGTCACCCAGTTGATTCTAACTGCTAATGTGCTTGATTTTCACCATAGAGACAGTTAAAATTGACTTCATTAAATTTTAATTATCTATAACTACAAAGTGGAAAAGTGTTATATTCCTCATCAACATCCTTTTTCTCGAGTGAATATTACCATGAGCTCAGGGAAATGGTAGGCACTTTCATGGTTTAATGTCCCATCGGACAGATGAGAACTTTGAAAAGGAATACATCCTCAGAACTTTACTAAATGCAGGTTATACAATTACTTTTACTGCAGGAACTTTTACCAAAGAAGGATTGAAAGAAGGAAACAGAACATACACCCATGACAATGGCTTAAAAGCCCTCCATTTCTTCCTCTCCCGCTGACCCAACTAGTACCCCTCCACGACACTCTCATTTGATTGGCGGAACTGATCCTCACCCTCAACAACTTCTCCTTCAAATCCTCCCACTTCCTACAGACAAGAGGGATGGCCATGGGCACCTGTAAGGGCCCCAGCTGTGCCTACCTCCTCGTAGGATAAATGGAACAGTCCCTCTGTACCTACATTGGCATCATCCCACACCTTTTCCTCCTCTGCATTAATGATTGTATCAATGCCAACTCATGCTGCCATGAAGAGGTTGAACAGTTCATCAACTTCACCAACACCTTCCACTCTGACCTCAAATTCACATGGACCATATCCAACACCTTCTTCTCCCTCCTGGACCTCTCCATCTCCGATTCTGGTGACCAAATCAACAGGGACATCCATTTTAAACTCAACTCCCACGCCTACCTTTCCTCCACCTTCTCCCACATCTCCTCCTGTAAAAATGCAATCCCTTACTCCCAATTCCTCTGCCTGTGCCACATCTGCTCCCAGGAGGACCAACTCCACTTTCGGACATCTCAGATGTCCTCCTATTTTAGATTAGATTAGATTAGATTAGATTAGATTATTTACAGGCCCTTCGGCCCAACAAGTCCACACCCACCCTCCGAAGAGCAACCCACCCAGATCCATTTCTCTTCGTTTACCCGCTCACTGAACACTACAGGCAATTTAGCATGGCCAATTCACCTAACCTGCATATTTTTGGACTGTGGGAGGAAACTGGAGCACCTGGAGGAAACCCACGCAGGCACGGGGAGAATGTGCAAACTCGGGTCTCTGGCGCTGTGAGGCAGGAGTGCTAGCCACTGTGCCACCGTGCCACCCAGGATTGCAATTTCCCCTCCGACATGATCAACAATGCCCTCCAGCGCATTGCCTCCATCTCCTGCACCTTCACCCTCCAATACCCCCCCTCAACTGCAGCAAGGACAGAACCCCCTGGTCCTCACATTACACCTATGAATCTCCAGGTACAACACATTACCTTTCCCCATTTTCGCCACCTACAATCAGACCCCACCACCAGAAATATATTACCTTCCCCACTCTTATCTGCATACCCCAGAGACTATTTCCTCTGCGACTTCCTTGTTAGGTCCACGCCCCCCCACCAGCCCACCCTCTACACCAGTCCCTTCCCTTGTGGCTGCATGAGGTGCATAACCTGCGCCCACACCTCCCACCTGATCTCCATCCAAGGTCCTAAAGAATCATTTCAAATCCAGCAGAAATTTTCCTGCAAATCCATCCACCTCTTTTACTGCCTTCGTTGCTCTTGATATGGTCTCCTCTACATTGGGAAGACCGAGCACCAACTCACAGAACGGTTCAGGGAACACACAGCAAATAACCCTACCGCCCTGTGACCAAGCACTTCAATTCCTCCTCACACTCCCTTAAAGACATGCAAATCCTGGCCTTATTCCACTGCCAAATCAAAGCAACCGACCAACTGGAGGAAGAACATCTCACCATCCACCTCAGGACCCGATAACCACATGGCATTAACATTGACTTCGCCGGTCTCTATCTCTCCAACCCCCAGATCCAACCCTTCAACTCAGCACCACCCTCTTCACCTGTCCATCTTCCTTCCCACCTCTCTGCTCCATCCTCCCCACCAACCTATCACAATTACATCCCACCTGCATCCACCCATCACCATTGCAACTACCTTCCCACCAGCCCCACCACAACCCCTATTTATCCCCCAGCCCCCTTCCCCCTTCAATTCCTGATGAAGGGTTTATGTCCGAAATGTCAACTCTCCTGCTCCTCAGATGCTGCCTGACTTGCTGTGCTTTTCCAGTTCCACACTTTTTGACCAGAATTCTATGGACGCAAAACTTAATATTGTGGATGTCTCGGGACCAAAATACCAACTCGGCCGCACACAAACCGTTAGATCAGGTGGAAACTGATTTGTAATACTGATTTGATTCTAGTGGTATTACTTTCTACTTGAATGATGGAGCAAGCTCCCTCTCTTAATGTTAAACAGTTAAACATGTATTCAGTTGCAGGGAAGAAGTCTTTAAAAATATCATCAACTACTTTCAGTTAATGGTTTATTGATTTCTACTCATATTTGCTGAGTTAGTAGAAGTGTTTGAAAGTAGGTATTGCTAATTTTATATTGTTGACATCTATAGCATGACACATGCTGAAGGCATTGGTTCTCACTTCAAGTGTTCTGCTCAGGCTACTTGCTGCTCTTAGCTATTGTAGCTATACAACAGGGAAACTGACCAGGGCCAACAAAGAGGACAAGGAATGAGATGGAGGGGCAATAGGCTCTTATATTGATTCAGGATTATTCAGAAACTTCAGAGTGTTATTCCGCTACTTCAGTGGAAACATGGAAAAACATACCAGATATTACTGCTTCACTAAAGAGGTTCTCACTAAACGCTGCCAATTGCTACAAGAAAATTGCAGCCACAGAGCTGGGTGAGGACTGCATTTCCATTGCAGAAATAACCTTAAATTCATTAAGCTCCTTCATTCAGGTCCACTGTTAAAGTCCATTGAGGCTCTATATACAATGGCAGCTGAAGAGGTTGTACTCCCTGTTTTCAGAGAGAAGCAGGTTAAGCAAGGACACAGCTTCACCAGGAGAGCAGACTTCCTCATGGTTGACTGCACAGACATCACTTTGTGGGTGCCGTTTTTGAATTCAGAGATCCACCTAAACCACAAAGGCATGTATTTTGTTTCTAAGTCAGCATAAAGATTATGCATTAATTGCCACACAGTTTAAGAAAATTCACATATTGAAGCAAATTATTCTCACATAATGATTGTTAGTCCAACTGCTTGCAGCCACGAGTTGTTGCTTACTGCTGTCCAATTTATAGTCTGTTATCCAGCTTTCTGCCGCTTCCAGAATGACCACTACATTCTGGTAAGTCTTTGAAAATGTTTGCTAGAACACTTCAATTGCTGACTGACGTTTCTCTTTCTTTTCAGCTCTTCTGTTGTCACCTTCTTCATCATCATGTTTTGCTGTATGATTGGGATCTAGCTCTGTTTAGTCATCCAAAGATAATGCTGCTAGAGTTCATGGAACTTTCTGGTTATAGTGTCACTTATACAATATTATCTTCACAGATAGTTAGAGCTTCTATTTTCTTCCAACTCACTCTACTTAATCGTGTGACTCTGATATTATCATTATCATATCATCATCATGTAAGCTTCTGATGTTAATTCCATTACTCCACACTAACAAACCTACAATTAGTTGAGTAATTAGCCTTGCAATTTTAGGTATCGAAATTTTCATTGGGCAAGTTGCCGAAAGTGCAAACTGATAATGTTGTAACAAAGGAATCTGAGAAATGTGGGCTCAAGTGAAAAGGGCAAGCAACTGTGGAACTCTTTATGCAATAAGAATGAAAGATTTTGAAATTAATAGTGTGAGAACTGAGAGGGAGGTGTAAATTAGAATGGGTGAATTTAATGTCACTGTTAAATCAGTCACAGAAAGGCAAATAAGGAGAGAGGAATAAATATGGGATTGAAAGGGGTAAAAGGGACACAATAGAAAAGTTCAAAGGAAGAATTTAAATTTGCAACAGCAATTGAACCTGAAGGAATGAGACTCCAGTCTAATACTAGCTTATTTTTCATGTAAGAGGGCTTGATTATCATTAACACCAAAAAAAAGCCATGAAAATAGACAAGACATAATGAGTTTAATTTGTATCTACTGCACAAGTACAATAAGCTCATGCTTTTCTATAAATGTCAGTGATGAGATGGACAATAAGACCTAGTTTATATTAAGGTAATGGTTGAGCAACACAACTTGGAAAGTAATAAATAGGTACTCGAGGTTATCCAGACACCTTTCTTGCCTAAAGTTGATATGGTATTTGTCTCTAAATAAAATAGGCGCCATTAGTTCCAAAGCAAATTGTGGCACAATTTGATTCCAGAGTATTCAATCATAACTATCCTTATAATCCTTCATCCTGTTTCTATTATTTGAAATACTTATTTCAAATAGTATTTGAAAGGTGATTACCGATATTATAATAATTTGGTATAATTAGAAACAAGCATCTAAAATAGCTATTAGAGTGAATGTGTTCAGTCCATACTTTGGTACTTCCGCATCCAGCCTGGACTGAATCTATATATTGTTTTTTTGCACTCAGCTTTGTAAAGCTTTGTTTACAAATAAAGTCCCAAATATTAATTGTGTGGCACATTGAGAGTAGGAGGCGGGTGGAGGTCCAACATTACTTAGAAAATTGGATGGTAAGTTCAGCTCATCTGTCTGTGGCTTTTTTTAACACAGCCATTCTAATTATATTTGCTGGCTTGTTAACACCAGAATGTACTGTGGGTCCCAACCTTAGCCCCTAGTGTTCAAGATACAAGCTGAAGGAGCTCGGAATTGGGAAGAAGAGAGAAACAGCAGTAACAAAGGAGTGCAAACAAAGTTTATGCCTCACTTCACTGCTAATGTGCTGCTGGAGTCCATGAGAGTAAGACAGCAACACAACTTGGAGAGCAACTCTGCTATTAGCAAAGGATAAAGAAGTGTGGAAAAGAAAGTGTGGCTGGAAATGGCATAGGAAGTTAGCAGCAGGAACATGGTCCCAGGTTTCCAGATTCAATACTGGAAGCAGTTTGAGGACCTAATTGGTCAAGCAATTTACTATGCATACACTCCATACACACTTTACTCTGTACTGCCAAGCCTACTCCACTATATCACTCATCACATTAAAACATCTTGTAAGAGCTACCTTACTTTTTTGATTCATTTCCTCATGACTCCATCTCTCTGTCCTCCTCTACCATGTACTTCATGCAATTATGCACTGGCCCTCACACTCATCCTCAGCAAAAATATTCCATCTAGCAGGCGAGCACATTACAGGAGAGTACAGCAAAGGTCACTTGAGAGAGAGGATGAGAGTGAAGGTGGACCTCCTCAGAAAATACAACTGACAACCACAAGGTCTGGAGACCAGTGGAGTCTTGGCATGCCTGAGCAATGAAGTACCGGAGACTAGGAGCTCTCATTTCCCAGATAACACAGTTAAATATCATCCACATGTCAAATCATATTCAGTTATGTTGACTAGACAATGGAATATGATTTTCCACACAATGATAATTTGCAATAATTTCTAACCCTGTCATGATTAATTCACGTCTTTTTCCTCCTAGCAGCAGTCATCATTAGTTGTTGATGAGAAATTCTCTGAGATGCATCATCACAGGACTCGTGGAGACCATGTGCCACAGTGAAACCAATAAGGCAGATAGTTGGGGTTTTCACATATACATATCACACCTCATCAAGAACAGTTGGTGGTAGGATCAGCTGTGGCAGTTCATACTGGTGAGCGCAGTCCTCTCTGAGCTTTAATGAATAGTTCAAAGACACTGTGTATCATCAGCTGTTGATGAAAAGAAGGATCATAGAACAGCAGAGAGTATGCCTTGGAATGCCATTCTTCCAAGCACACCAATCATGGTTGCAGAGACAATCAGGTAGTTCACCTCAAGCACGAGAGGGTGGATATTGTGAGTAAATGAGATGTTGTTTACCTCCACGGATGGGGTTGCTAACATTTCTGCCACCTTAATCACATTTATGTTACGCTTGGCTTTACAGCAGGCCAGTGATGAGCCCTAAAGTATTCTTTACTATTGTGGTAGCAGTAAGGTACAACTGCACATTGAGCAGGATGATGGTGAAAGGGGACATAGAGGTGTTAATTCCTCTCAAAGCACTGTCCTGTCCTCAAAAAGCAGGATAAGTTCAAACTGGCCAATTACTACTCTGTCAATCTCCTCTCCATAATCAGCAAAGTGATGGAAGGTGTCATTAACAGTGTGATCAGGCAGCACTTACTCAACAGTAACCTACTCACTGAGGCTCAATTTGGATCCTGTCAGGGCCAATCAGCTCGTGATTTTATTATAGTCTTGGTTCAAACATGAACAAAGGCACTGAGTTCATAAAAAAATTCTGATGACTAGCATTGACATTAAAGCAGCATTCATCTGAGTGTAACATCATGGAGTCTGAACAAAATTGAAGTGAATAAGATTGGGGAAGGTTCTCTGTTGATTGGAGTCATGCCTAGTACAAAGGTTATGGTTTTGAAGATCAATAATCTCAGCAACAGGACATCATTCTAATTGCCCAGAAGGCAATTAAGATTCACCTACATTGCTGTGGGTCTGAAGTCACATGTAAGCCATACCAGATAAGGATGACAGTTTTCCTCCTGAAAGGACATTAGTGAACCAGATGGGTTTTTACGACAATAAACAATGGATCCATAGTTATCATTAGAGTTTTAAGTTCAGATTTTTATTCAGTTCAAATTCCCCCATCTGCCGTAGCATGATCCCCAGAACACTACCTGGATCTCTGGATCTTACATTCTAGAGATAATACCAGTATGCCATTGCCTCCCTATGTTCCACGTTTTGAGAAAGTGGCCCTTGTCAGACAGTAGTCACCTCTTAAGTTTGCTTCCATGTCTTAATGGATGGACTACTACAGACGAGGGACATCCTCTTTGCAGAGGACCAACAGAGGAGGCTATTCTACCAGATGCTGGCAGGCTGGTTGAGGACACCACCTGCATCAGTTCGGATTCCAAAGTGCCAAGGAATGGCTAACAGTACCATAATGACCATTTTCACTCCAGAAGGATAAGTGCTATGCTCTACTCTCTGCTTCCACACACTCATTCTCTGTCTAATACTGTATCCACATCCCAAAAAGGCTTATACAGTCATAGAGACATACAGCACGGAAACAAACCCTTCAGTCCAGTCTGTCCATGCTGACCAGATATCCCAAACCAATCAGAACATTTTCTTGTATACATCTAATAAATTCCTCTTCATCTAAACCCTTAACACTATAGCAGTCCCAGTCTATGTTTGGAAAGTTAAAATCCCCGACCATAACCACCCTATTATTCTTACAGATAACTGAAATCTCCTTCCAAATTTGTTTCTCAATTTCCCTCTGACTATTAGGGAATCTATAATACAATCCCAATAATGAGATCATCCCTTTCTTATTTCTCAGTTCCACCCAAATAACTTCCCTGGATGTATTTCTGGGAATATCCTCCCTCAGTACAGCTGTAATACTATCCCTCATCAAAAATGCCACTCCCCCTTCTCTTATGCTTCCCCTTCTATCTTTCCTGTAGCATTTGTATTCTGGAATATTAAGCTGCCAATCCTGCCCATCCCTGAGCCATGTTTCTGTAATTGCTATGCTATCCCAGTCCCATGTTCCTAACCATGCCCTGAGTTTGTCTGCCTTCCCTGTTGGGCCCTTTGCATTGAAATAAATGCAGTTTAATTTATTCGTCCTACCTTGTTCGTTGCTTTGTCCCTGCCTGCCCTGACTGTTTCACTCGTTTCTGTTCTCAACTGTACCAGTCTCAGATTTATATCTTTCCTCACTATCTCCCTGGGTCCCACCATCCCCCGTCCTGCACCACTCACATCCCCCCCACCCCAAAACACCTTACTAGTTTAAATCCTCCCGAGCAGCTCTAGCAAATCTCCCAGCCAGTATATTAGTCCCCTTCCAATTTAGGTGCAATCCGTCCTTCTTGTATAGGTCACCTCTACCTCAAAAGACATTCCAATGATCCAAAAATGTGAATCCTTCTCCCATTCACCAGCTCTTCAGCCATGCATTCATCTGCTCTATCCTCCTACTCCTACCCTCACTAGTTCGTAGCACCAGGAGTAATCTAGATATTTCTACTCTCGAGGACCTCCTTTTTAAATTCCTGACTAATTTGCTGTAATCTCCCTTCAAAATCTCAACCTTTTCCCTTCCTATGTCATTAGTTCCAATGTGGACAATGACCTCTTGCTAGCCCCTCTCCCCCTTGAAAACATTCTGCACCCTCCCTGAGACATCCTTGATCCTGGTACCAGGAAAGCAACACACCATTCTGCTTTTTCACTGCTGGCCACAGAAACATCTGTCTGCACCTTGGACTAGACAATCCCCTAACACAATTGATCTCTTGGAACCCAATGTACCCTTCATTGCATTAGAGCCAGTCACCAGAAACTTGGCTGTTTGTGCTATGTTCCCCTGAGAATCCATCACCCTACATTTTCCAAATCGGCATACTTGTTTGAAATGGGGATAGCCACAGAAGACTCCTGCACTAACTGCCTTCCTCCCTTACTGTTCCTGGAGTTAACCCATCTATGTGACTGTATCTGCGACTTTTCTCCCTTCCTACAACTGCCATCCATCACACCCCCTTGCGCTTGTAAATTCCTCATTGCCTCTAACTGTCTTTCCAACAGATCCGTTCGATCTGATAGGATTCGCATCCAATGGCATTTATTGCAGATATAATCCTCAGTAACCCATAAACTCTGCCTAAACTCCCATATCTGACAAGAAGAGCAGATCACTCTACTAAAGGCCATTTTTGCTCCTTCACAATCTACAGACGCAGAAAATTGCCCTGTCTTATTCCTCTACAAAACACTGTTTCAGGTTAAATTAATACTTATGGCTTATATTTTAGGTTTAATCAAGAGACATATCTCAATAAAACATATAATCAAGAAAGTACCCACCCTACCCACTACTGCAGACTTACTGTAAGGCCACACTTGAATATTCACTTCTGTTTCTGTGCTGTGACCTCTCCCAAACAGGTTCCTCCAAGTTTAGTTGTGAATTTCACCGTTTGTTAATTTACCCAGACGCACTCCGATGTCCAGCGATACATGAATTCAAACAGCAAAGGCAGTAACTGTGCACGTTAACTCTGGCACTCCTGTCTGCAATGCCTTTCCTCATTCACACTTGTTACCCTCCAACTCCACTCCACTAATGCTGCAATGCCCTCTGCCCTGTCAAACCTGATAAAGGGCTTATGCCCAAAATGTTGACTCTCCTGCTCCTCGGATGCTGCCTGACCTGCTGTGCTTTTTCCAGTGCTACACTTTTCACTTCTGCTCTGCCTACTCACTACCCCAGAACATCTTACCATTTTTCCACTAATTGTACCAACACTAACAGACATGTCACCCACTGTCAGTTAACTAAATCCTTCTCTTTCAATTAGTACAGGAAAAAAAGCAGCCCATAATACTGCATAAAATGCCCGAACAAGTGCAGAAGAGTCCAATATTAAACTCTTCACCCACCATGATGACAAAATCCTCGCCCTCATGGGAAGATTGGGAATGGTCTTGTGGGAATACAGAGATATCCATGACCCCTCAACTGAGTCAGTACCACTCTGCATTCCACTGCCAGCTCTCACATTAACATCGTTGTCTGTTTACTCATTTAACACCACTTCTAACCACTGTTTGCAATGTGTTCTCTCTCTTTTGTGCTGCAAAAATCAGCACCTCTACAGTGAAATATCCAAAATCCCCTCAAAGTCACCTGCTCAATCTCTGAAGGTGGGAGAACTGAAACCTCAGAGTAGGCAGTGGCAAGGCTGCTTCCTGCACCCACCACCAGCTCAGATGCTGACGCCTCGGTGGGAACATTAGCATTAGAAAGCTTGGGAACATAATCTGATAAATACCTCGCTGCAACAGCTCCACAGCTGGCCAAGGAAACAAACATACCAGAGCTGGTACATCATGACTACTGGAGACCAGGCAGGAAAGGACCCTGTGGTGTCAGCAATCATGAGTTTCATCCATATGCATAGGGAGGAACAGGACTAACTCAAAGCTATGTGGGACACAATGGCCCACTGTGCTTCTAGATTGCACAGTGCAACTACTGTAAGGGGATGCAGCTGAACAAGTATGCAACTGTCCATCTCCCTTCATGGATAAGTTGCCGGGTGCCATGGAGAGCCAAGTCCAGCAAGACCAAGGGCTACTGGAGAGGCACTCACACAGCTACACTCCACTGGACTAGTCACCAGGGCTACTCAATGTTGAAGGCATGGTAACAGGAGGCAGGAAACCTGGCGCATATATGAGTGCGTCTTCCTCACAAGTAGGCATCCAGCTCCCTGCCTGCCTTTGACAGTTCAAAATCAGGAAGACCCATTTATGTGTGGGAAGAAGTCCTTCAACATTTCAAGGCTATCAAGACACAAATGAACTTTAGGATCACCTGATCAAACCTCCAAGCCTAATGGGCTCCACTGCCAAGCAGGCTCCCTCCACCCCAGCAGCCGATCTTGGGACAACACTAAAGACCAATGGGCTGAGGAGTGACAGGTAATGTTTAATTTAGATGAATGTGAGGTGATGCATTTTGGAAAGACAAACCAGTGCAGCATTTACACAGATAATGGTAGGGCTGCGGGGCATTTGTCAAACAGAGACACCTAGGGGTGCAGGTACAAAATTCCTTGAAAGTGGTAGACAGGGTAGTGAAGATGGTGTTTGGCATGCTTGTCTTCACTGGTCAGTGTACTGAGTACGGGAGTTGTTACATCATGTTACAGCTTTACAAGACATTGGTAAGGTCACTTTTAGAATATTGTATAAATTCTGGTCAGCCTGTTATAGGAAGAATGTTGTTAAACTGGAAAGGGATGGGTTGCTGCCGGCTGGTGATGGAGCATCTCCCCCAAGGCCACCTTACAAATATGGTGCAGCATAAAACGGAGCAGTTTAATAAGATGGCAGCCCTTTATAAATTATATAGATGCAGACTTATCGGCAATATTAATTGGGGTCGTGATATAGCCATGGGAGTCAGTCTGGGTGGTCCGTGAGGCCTTGAGAGGGGGAAGCTGGAAAGAAATACGGGTATAATGATTGGTGCTCCCAGAGATGGAAGTTTCAATGGGGGCATGAGTGAAACAGAATAAAGTGATGTAATTTAACTTAAGTTAATTTGAATTTAGCTTAATTTAACTTGATAATAATTTAGTTTAAGGAGATACATTTGTTCTGGTAGAATAGTAGATAGTCTACTATTAATAGTATTGTAATATGACACTGTTGTACTATCTCTATCTTTTTGTGTTTTGTTTTTTTAAAATATATAGTTGCTTTTGTAAAAGAGTTGGAAGAGATTTAATAAAAATGTTAATTAAAAAGTGGAAAGGGGGCTGAAAAAGCTTACAAGGATGTTACCGAGACTTGAGGGTTTGAGTTATAAGGAGAGGCTGCAATGGCTGGGACTATTTCCCTGGAGCTTCTGAGGTTGGGGTTGACCTTATAGAGGTTTATGAAATCATGAGAGGCAAAGATACGGTGAATAGCTAAAGTCATTTTCCTAGGTTGGGGGAAGTCCAAACCGAGAGGCCAGAGATTTAAGGTGAGGGGGAAAGATTTAAAAGGGACCTGAGGGGCAATTCTTTTCAAACAGAAGCTGGTGCATATATGAAATGAGCTGCCAGAGGAAATGGTACGGCAGGTAGAATTGCAACATCTAAAAGACATTTGAACAGATACATGAATAGGAATGTTTAGAGGGATATGGGCCAAAAGCAAGCAAATGGGACTAGATTAGGTTAGGATATCTGGTCGGCATGGGCGAGTTGGACTGAACGGTCTGTATCCATGCTGTATGACTCTAAATTGAAGACACAGTAGGAGGGAGAAACCAATTTTAAAAAATCTGTTGAAGGCATTTTGGTGTCATGGCTGGCATTACACTGGAAATGACATATTACATTTAAAAAAATTTAATTATGGCATTGAAGTCACCCACCCACAGTACATTCTGCATCCTTTCCACTCAGTACTTTCTGCAAGTGTTTTTCATTAGCTGGGGTTTAGGAAGGGGCAGGGGAGTAGTGGTTTTACCCCTTTTATAACATCATGATAAGTGGTTTTATCTTGCCTATGCCTGACCTGATGCCATGAGATTTCATGTGACAGGAGTCACAAGTCAACTTCCTCACAAGTGTATTTCATTGTATCGTTCCCTCTGCTGGGTTCATCCTTCTGGTGGAACAGCACATATCTAAAGTTGTTGATGGTATTGTCTGGGAAATTATCTGTAAGGTATGATTCAACGAGTAAGTACTTTGTCTGGTGTTGCTTGACTATTCTGTGAGACAGCTCTCCCGATTTTGGCACAAGTCCAGATGTTGATAAGAAGGAGATAAAGCTGGGTTAACAGGGCTGACTTTGCTATTGTTGTTTCCAGAGCCTGGGTCAATGCCAGGTAATCTGTCCAGTTTCAGTTGTTACAACTGAATGACTTGTTAAGCCATTAGAGGGCAATTAGGAATCAAGCACATTGCTGTAAATCTGGAATCACAGCAGTTTTCCATCCTGAAAGGGCATTGAGTCGGAGTCATAAAGATGTACAGCACGGAAACAGACCCTTTGGTCCAACTCATCCATGCCATCCAGATATCCGAACCTAATCTAGTCCCATTTGCCAGCACTTGATCCATATCCCTCTAAACCCTTCCTATTCATATACCATTCCAGATGCCTTTTAAATGTTGTAATTGTACCAGCCTCCACCATGGATGGGGGAGTACAGAACCAGCAGGCATTGATTTAGGGTGAGAGGGGAAAGATATAAAAGAGACCTAAGGGGCAACTTTTTTACGCAGAGAGTGGTGCATGTGTGGAATGGGCTGGCAGTGGTGGAGGCTAGTACAATTGCAACATTTAAAAGTCATCTGGATGGGTAGATGAGTAGGAAGGGTTTGCAGAGATGTGGGCCGGTTGCTGGCATGTGGGACTAGATTAGGTTGGGATATCTGGTTGGCATGGATGAGTTGGACCGAAGATTCTGTTTCCAATGTTGTACATCTCTATGACTTTATGACTTCCTCTGGCAGCTCATTCCATACACGTACCACCCTTTGTGTGAAAAATTTGCTGCTTAGATCCCTTTTGTATTTTTCTCTCCCTCTCTAAATTTATGCCCTCTAGTTCTGGACTCCCCCACCCCAGGAAAGAGACTTTGTCTATTTATCCTACCCATGCCTCTCATGATTTTATAAACCTTTTTATAAGGTCACCCCTCAGCCTCCGACTCTCCAGAGAATACAACCCTAGCCTATTCAGCCTCTCCCTATTGCTCAAATCCCTCCAACCGTGGTAACCTCCTAGCAAATCTTATCTGAACCCTTTCAAGTTTCACAACATCTTTCTGATAGGAAAGAGACTAGAATTGCACATAATATTCCAAAAGTGGCCGAACCAGTGAACCAGATTGGATTTTCTGACAAACAACAATGGTTTCACTATCATTATTCGATTCTTAATTCCAGATTTTGTTTTACTGAATTCAGATTCCACTGTCTGCCACGGAGTATTGAAACCTGATCCTCAGAACATTACCTGGGTATCTGGATTACCCTGATAATACCAGGAGGCCAATGCCTCTCCTAATTTTCTTTTAGTCAATCTGTTCAGAAACATGATGAGATAACTCTGTGAAGGGTGGGAATTCAACCCAGACCTTCTGGCTCAGAGAGAGGAGCATTACCACCGTGTCACAAGATCGTGGACTATTTGATTGGTATAGTCTCATTTAATTATGAATAACAGGGAATATATTTTGAACATTTGCAATTTTGGTAACATCATGCTCGACAAAGAGTACAATTCTGGTTTGTATATTACAAACGACAAAGTATCTTTTGAATGCTACCTCTAGGTGGCATAATTGGCAGAAAGAAAGCTGACATCATTTTCAAATGACAGAAGCAGCTGCCTGTCTAAAGATGACACCACATGATGTAAATGAATTACTGAAAACAAAAAATGCTGGAGATCACAGTGGATCAGGCAGCTCCCTCTTGGACAGAAAGCAAGCTAACGTTTTGAGTCTACATGACTTTTCATCAAAGCTGACACGAAGTATGGAAGGAACAGCATTTATGCAATACTATGGGAGGGGGGGTGGGGTACTGAAAGAGAAAGCACGTTCCTGGTGCAGTTAGTGATTGGAATGTGAGAATGGCAGAATAATGGTATGTCTAATTGCCAGACACGAGAGAACAGATGGTCCCACTGGAGTGGGGGATGGGGAGAGAGGATATGCTGACAGATAATACAAGCAGTAAAGCAAAACCAAAGGGAAGGAATGGGGATGGGCTCACAATCTGAAGCTGCAGAATTCAGTAAGTCCAGAAGGTTGTAAAGTGCCTAATCTGAAGATGAGATATTACTGGAACATTGCAACATGCTGAGGACAGACAAGTGGGCGTGTGAACAGGATGCTGTGGTAAAATGACTAGCTACGAGAACATCAGGTTCATGCTTACACACAGACCAGAGGTGGTCTTGCAAAGCAATTACCCAGTCTGCATTTGCTTTCCCCACATAGAAAATGTCACATTGGGTGCAGCGAATGCAATAGACTAGATTGGAGGAGGTACAGATTAAATGGTGTTTCACCTGGAAAGACTGTTGATGCCCTTGGATGGTGAGCAGGGAGGTGGTGATGGGGCAAGTGTTGCACCTTCTGCAGTTACATAGGAAGGTGCTGTGGGAAGGGGAGTGGTGTTGGTGAGTGAGGAATTAAGAACTTTGCATTACAAAATAAAGAGATTCCTTTGTTTTGAAGTTGATGTCACTTCTTTGCAGCATTTCTTCCTTTCTCCCTTCTACCAACCACTCTCTATCTCCCACTTCCTCTGCAATCTCTCAGTCTTCTCTGAGTCTTCTTTTCAAACTCACGTGAAATGGAGGTTGGCTCCCAGACAAGGCCTGCAAGAATTCTGGTGTAGTGGGAGGAGGAAGTGGAAGATGAAGAGACAGAAATTGGTGAGGGTAATGTACAACCAGCAGTGCACATTATCTTCTAGGGTATCCTGGATGCTCTCATTATTGAAACATTCACTTAGTTTCCAACTGTCTTATGACCTCATGCAAAGGTCACTTTTGTATCCTACCAACTTGCCACCAATTCTACAAACACCAAAGATTCCTTTTCCAAGACATTTATTGTAACTGTGAATTCAGCTCCTCATAGTCACCATAGCACTGAAAATACTGGATTAGTGGTGCTGGAAGAGCACAGCAGTTCAGGCAGCATCCAACGAGCATCCAACGAGTATTTCGCTGCTCGTTGGATGCTGCCTGAACTGCTATGCTCTTCCAGCACCACTAATCCAGTATTTGCTTTCCAGCATCTGCAGTCATTGTTTTTACCTTATAGCACTGAAAAGTCTACTTTCCAATCAGCATCAAGAATTGACAAGACAGGAGTGCAGTGCAAAACACTAACAACTATGTACAAACTGAACTTAACACCACAAAATGTTTTCGATGCCTGTTCATGTAACCTTATGCAACTACAAATCTCTACTAAAAACCGAAGGAACTGCAGATACTGGAAATGAGAAACCAAAGCAGAAATTGCCGGAAAATCTCAGCTGGTGTAGCAGCATCAGTTTGAAGGGTCACTGGACCTGAAACGTTAACTCTGCTTTCTTTTTACAGCTGCTGACAGACTTACGAATATTTTGCAGCAATTTGTTCTTGTTACAAATCTTTACTCTTATTAGATTAGATTACTTTCAGTGTGGAAACAGGCCCTTCGGCCCAACAAGTCCACACCGCCCCGCCGAAGCACAACCCACCCATACCCCTACATTTACCCCTTACCTAACACTACGGGTAATTTAGCATGGCCAATTCACCTGACCTGCACATCTTTGGACTGTGGGAGGAAACCGGAGCACCCGGAGGAAACCCACGCAGACACGGGGAGAACGTGCAAACTCCACACAGTTAGTCGCCTGAGGCGGGAATTGAACCCGGATCTCTGGCGCTGTGAGGCAACAGTGCTAACCACTGTGCCACCGTGCCGCCCACTATTTTTATTTATTTTTTCCTATTGCTTCTCTGCTTTGTCACATCCTGCTGCAGCTGAGGTACAGGTTGGATACTCTTGGCTATGACAGTTGAGTTGCTCTTGGCTGTTTTTAAACCCATGAGGGCCTTGCTGACAACTATTTCAACTGCATCTAAGCAGCGCTACACTCTGTCCTCAGGCAGAACATAATTGATTGATTATTAATTGAAGGGAAACGCTGGGTGAGAAATAGAGGCCCACTGAGAGAAGCTCTCATTTTCTTGTTCCTCTCACCATCACTTCTTTTATGTCCCAGCCCTACTTCTCAGTGACCATTCTGCTGGAGACTAGTGGGGCTCTGAAAGGCCAAGACTAAGATATCATTCATTCTATTTGAGGTGACATCCAAAAAGAGCAAGCCATTGTTTGAAGTCTAAATCTACTTACTCAGTAGGCATATGTGACAGCTGGCTACTGTTCCCATGGAAGAAAGCAGCATCACAATGTCTGTAACAGCATGTCATTCTTGCTTGAAACAGACCCCCTCCAGTCTCTCAGCAATCATTCATGGCAAGATTAGAAGGTGTGTCAATATATCACACATTCTTTGTAGCAGCTCAATAAGTATCCCCTTCACCTACTGCCCACAAGATACATTATCTTCAACCAACTAACAGTGTGTGGAGGGGCTGCGCTCTCCACTACAAACTCACCAATGCTGGCTTTGATTCCAACACCTACTATTGCTCAGTTGCAAAGTTTGAGCCAGCAAGTGAAAACTCAGTTCTTTCTATAACTGGTTCCACTGTATCTGAGTGAATGTATAGTCTGTGTCTGTTCTGTGACTTTGCATCCTCAAAGGGATTCAGCTCCACTGAAATATCCTCTTTGGTGGACTCAATCTCAACTACCTCCTGCTGGATGAGTGACTATCCTATGCGAAATAGAAGAAATGAATGACAACTGTCAAGATAGGAATGTTTGAAGTTATTATATACATGATCATATTTCATTCCTGTTGATATAAGTAAAGCATGACTGAATGTTGTCCACTGCATGGCTGTCTGACATTTAACTTTGTAATCACAAAGCTGACAGAGCTCATTTCTCTATCACTGATGGAAAAAATTGGAGATTCTACTCATTTGCAGCATCTCCTCCTCTGTAGTTGTTCAATGTGATACCCACAGCCTCTGGTTTCTGTCCTCATTATTCTGCAAGGAGGGATAAAAGATAAGTTAGAGCAAAATTAATTGTACATGCTCTTACTTACCTCAATGAATCAACTACCTCCAACTTTCTGGTGACCTAATTATTGGCCACTCAACTTCCTGCTCTCATGTTAACTGATAATTGCTTACCTCTCTTCACAAACTGTAGTCTCATCCTGATCAGATTTACTGTCACATTCTCTCTTCAAAATACCTACTTTGGAGTCTCCTGTTCCTTCAAATTGCCATTCCATCTCCGACCTCAATTTGCTTTTTGAACTCATTGTCAATTTCCAAATCTGTGTCCACCTTTTACACTATTCCATCTTTAAACCTCTCCAATAGACCTCGTAATAATTAGATTAGATTACTTACAGTATGGAAACAGGCCCTTCGGCCCAACAAGTCCACACTGACCCGCCGAAGCGCACCCACCCAGACCCAGTCCCCTACATTTACCACTGCACCTAACACTACGGGCAATTTAACATGGCCAATTCACCTAACCTGCATATCTTTAGACTGTGGGAGGAAACCAGAACACCCAGAGGAAACCCATGCAGACACGGGGAGAACATGCAAACTCCACACAGTTAGTCACCTCAGGCGGGAATTGAACCCGGGTCTCTGGCGCTGTGAGGCAGCAGTGCTAACCATTGTGCCACCGTGCCATCCACACGGTGATAATATTGAGACAATCCTGGTCAAAGTCAGTAATAATATTATTTCAGACTGTGCCCATAATAAACTTCCCTTCCCCATCCTTGTCAACCTGTCTAGAACCTTCAAAACAGCTGACCACACTATTCTTCTCCAACACCCTCCTCTGTTAACTAGCTGAATGCAACTGGTCTTACTTGTTTCCATTATTATCTATCAAATCATTGTCAGAAAACAATATGCAATGGCCTCTCTTCCCATTTCAACATCATTAATTTTGAAATACCCCACAGACACATCATCTTGGTTCCCTTTTATTTCTCATCTGGTTAGTATTCTTCATTGAAATACGTCAGTGTTCACATGTATGCTGGTGGCATTCAGCTTTACCTTCCCTCTATATCTTTGCACCTTTTGCTTGTATAACGCTTGAATTTAGAAGGTAGAGAGGGGATTTGATTGAGATGTATAAGATAATTAAAGGATTGGACACTCTGGAGGCAGGAAGCATGTTTCAACTGATGGGTGAGTCCCAAACCAGAGGACACAGTTTAAAAATAAGGGGTAGGCTACTTAGAATAGAGTTGAGGAGAAACTTCTTCACCCAGAGAGTGGTGGGTGTATGGAATGCTCTGCCCCAGAAGGCTGTGGAGGCCAAGTCTCTGGATACTTTCAAGAAAGAATTGGATAGAGCTCTTAAGGATAGTGGAATCAAGGGTTATGGGGATAAGGCAGGAACAGGATACTGATTGAAGATTATCAGCCATGATCATAATGAATGGTGGTGCTGGCTCAAAGGGCAGAATGGCCTACTCCTGCACCTATGGTCTATTGTCTATTTCCACTGCATCTGATAAGCATCTCTTTCCTCCAACTAAATATTGGAAAGCCTGAAGACCTAGTTTTTGATTCCTACCACAAACTCTGTTTACTATTTCTATCCTGGAACCTGTTTTAAGCTGAGTCAGGCCATTTGCGACCTTAGTGCTGTTTTTAGCCTTGTGATGGGTTTCTGACCCATACCCACACTAATATTGCTCACCTCCAATCCTGTCTTGGTTCATTTGCTCTGACACTCTTATCCAGGCCATTTTCACTTTGAGATCTCACTATTCTAACATGCTCCTAGTTGGCCTCTGATCATAATCTTGTGTACATCCAAACACCCTCTTTTCAAATCTTCACCTATTAGGCCTCTGCTTTCTGATCTTCACAGCTCTTGATCCAATGGTGCATCAATTTTAAACTTCTCATCCTTGTTTTCAAATTGCTTCACAGTCCCATCACCTGCTTTCCCACCTCTGGCTCTACAATCCTTTGTGAACTGTACACTTTCTGGTTCAAACTTGATGCACTATTAAAGTAAGGACCCAGGCCACGCCTATTCAGATCCATCACGAAACCTCTCCATCTCATTGCAATCTTCTACTTCTCCCTGCATCCCATTTTTGATTTTGTTTGGTCTTTTAAAGGCTGGGTTTACATTATGCAATGCACATTTTCACCTCAGGTGCTGCTGTGCAATCAGCAGCAAACCTGGAAGTAATATTACCCCAGGGTAGTTGTGTTAAAATACCAAACACACTGCAATTCTTTCTGAATTTTCAGCATGACATTAGTGTCCTTCCCCTACCCATCCTACTTCCAAATCACCACCAAGTTACTATTTGGGTCTCCAATTCCAACTCTTTAAGTAATGTGAAACTTTTCTTTCACCACTGATTTGTTCATTATGCTCATTTTAGGTTCATGTAAGATATCAAATGTTGGTGTATATATTCAGTTAGACAGGAGGGTTCTCTTATGGAGAAAGTGAGGACTGCAGAAGCTGGAGATCAGAGTCAAGAGTTTGGTGCTGGAAAAGCACAGAAGGTCAGGCAGCATCTGAGGAGCAGGAGAATTGATATTTCAGCATAAACCCTTCATCAGGAATGAGGCTTGTGGGCCAAGGGGGTTGAGAGATAAATGGGAGAGGGAGAGGGAGGGGGAGGGGAGGGTAGCTGAGAGTGCGATAGTTAGATGAAGGTGAGGTTGAAGGTGATAGGTTAGAGAGGAGGTTGGAGCAGGTTGGTGGGAAGGAAGATGGACAGGTAGGACAGTGCCAAGTTGGAAGGTTGGATCTGGGATAAGGTTGGGGAGGAGAAATGAGGAAACTGGTGAAATTCACATTGATCCCATGTGGTTGGACAGTCCCAAAGTGGGAGATGAGGTGGTCTTCCTCCAGGTGGCGTATGGTAAGGGTTTGGAAATGGAGGAGGCCCAGGACCTGCATGTCCTTGTGGGAGTGGGAGGGGGAGTTAAAGAGTTCAGCCATGGGGCAATGGGGTTGCTTCGTGCATGTGGCCTAGAGATGTTCTCTGAAGCGTTCCGCCAAGTGTCCTGACTCCCCAGTGTAAAGAAGACCGCATTGGGAGTAATGGATGCAGTAAATGAGGTGTGTGGAAGTGCAAGTAAATCTCTGACGGATGTTGAAGGTGGAAGGGTTTTGTTATGGACTGTCAAAGGATAGAGCACCATCTAGTGGATATTTATGATATTAATATCTCCCAAACTAAACATGCCTTGCACCCTGAAAGCAAGCAACAATAAAACCACATACAGGAAATATTAGAATGAGAGTGTTTTATGAGGGAAGTGAATGTTAAGTCTGAAGCCAGAAATGGGTTTATTTGAAATCACAAGCTTTTGGAATTCTGCTCCTTCACTTAACAAAGGAGCAGTGCTTTGAAAGCTTATGATTTCAAATAAATCTGTTGGACTATAACCAGGTATTGTGTGATTTCTGACTGAAGCCAGAAAGGTTGAGAAAGACTGGTGTGATTGTGATTAAGAAACATTGACAGGGAAGGAGATAGGTAGCAACAGGAAGTGGTTTTGAGTTCCGAAGAGAATGGCGTGTGCGAAAGAGATTGAAATCCTCTCATGAGGGCATTAGTTCCTTTATAGGGTTTCTTGGTGTCCTCAAGTATTGTCTTATCAGTCACTATTAGTCATTAAGAAGGATGAATTTTGTTAGGTAATTCTTCAGGAAGGTCATCACAGCTAAAGAAAATTTTTGCTACCTGCCATCAACATTTCTAACAAGGAGCCTCTGAATAGTGATCAGGAGAAGGATTCATCTCCAACCCCAAAATTCATTCTCCTTCTCAAAGCCAATATTCCCATTTTGACCCCTCCCATTTTGTTTACTAACTGTAGGTGCATTTTAACTTATGTAACACTTTAAGATAAGAGATGATTTCATACCTCTTCTTATTTCTACCATTACACAGTCAAAATTATGAGAGTCCAATTCTAAAAAATGCTCGGCAAACAACATCTCAATCCCATTTTCTGTTCTTAGGGCAATAAGTCAAGGGCAGCCTCCAATATTAATCTTGGGCATGGTTAGGCACCCATTTGAGGGAGACAAGGCCATAAGTTTCTCCTTTGGGTTGAGGAGTCTAATGTTGGGCACCAGACTACTTGGCTCTTTTGACCCATTTATGGACCATTTTCTCCTGGAATGAGTGAACTGGGGGAACTGAGGGAAATGAGACAAGTTTGGGACAATAGCATAAGAAAACTTGCTAGGCCTCAAAGAGAAAAACTCTCCATGCAACTTGACAAAATAGGGTAACATTCAGCCTGTAGACTCTGATTCAGACTAATTCCATTGAAGTGTGAAAGAGTCAGATGAAACTGGATGGCATAGCTGTTAGTGGCAGTGCAGGAGACAGAAAGTAATGAGGTGTCTCAAGTAAGTGAGTGGGCAGCACAGGGGACTAGAGGATGAATGGTACAGGGGAATTTGGTGGATGTGATGGACAATGTTGCAATGAATTGTCAAAGTGGTAGAGCATCAGCCCTGGTGGGATGTACATGCAATGGCAGAGACATAGTGAGAGTTAGGATACTGAGCGAAGATGGCAGCATGTTCCCTAGCAGAGTGGAGAAGGTCATTGACCTTCTTCCTATACTACTGGGCATTCCTCCAGTTGGCTGAGACTGTATGGCCCAGATGTCAACTTTGGCATAGTCTGGAAGTGTGGTCTTGTCTGCCAATCCTGGTAAACATGCACACCCCATTTTGCACTATCCCAAAAACTAGGATCCCTAGGTCTCTGTCTGCAAAGCAGGGTGCCAATTTCTCCAAGTCTGGGCAAATGTCATGAACCATGCAGGACAGCTCTGGACTACTAGGTCTTGTCGAGGTATGTAAAGGCTTTTGAAAGATGGTGCCAGTGTTAGGGTTTCCAGTGGCAAGTTCTTCCCTCTATGGCAAGTGATAGAATCCAGGTAGTGAACAAGAGCAGCACCATGTGAATATGGCAGGTAGCTAATGAGACAAGTTTGGGACAATAGCGTAAGAAAACATGCTAGGCCTCAAAGAGAGAAGCTCTCCATGCAATTTGACAAAATGTGGTAACATTCAGTCTGTAAACTCTGATTCAGACTCATTCCATTGAAATGTGAAAGACTTTGACCTTGTCTATTCCCACTTACATCATAGCAAAGGAATCTATCTCCTAAGAGTGAGCCAATCAAAAGTATCTTTCAAAGTTACAGAAAACAGAATTGGGCATTCTCGATACAAACTAGATAAACAGTCTGTATCAACAGAAGTTATACATTTTTAAAAATCTTCAATGAAAAGGGCAAGAAACAATGCAAGTTGTGAATAATTAACTGTGGAAAGTGAACTTCAATGAGTTGTAAATTGCTCTTGGGGATTTCTGCATGGAAGCAGAGGAAAACAGAATACTTTTTAAAATATTCTTTCACAGGAGAAGGGTGTCACGTCTAGTTCAGCATTTATTGTCTGTCTATCCCTAATTGCCCAAAGAGCAGTGAAGAGTCAGCCACATTACTATTCTAGATTTTTATTGAATTTAAATTCCACCATCTGCCACCACTAGGCTATCAACTCCCCTAACTTGACAACTTTTTGGGTGGCATGGTGGTTAGCACTGCTGCCTCACAGCACCAGAGACCCGGGTTCAATTCCCGCCTCAGACAACTGCCTGTGTGGAGTTTGCGCATTCTCCCCGTGTCTGTGTGGGTTTCCTCCGGGTGCTCCAGTTTCCTCCCACAGTCCAAAAATGTGCAGGTTTGGTGAGTTGGCCGTGGTAAATTGTCCGTAGGTGAAGGGGTAAATGTAGGGGAATGGGTCTAGGTGGGTTACTCTTTGGAGGGTCGGTGTGGACTTGTTGGGCTGAAGGGCCTGTTTCCACACTAAGTAATCTAATCTAATCACTCAAAAGTTTTTACTGAGGAATAAGATGTTACAATGTTGATGGTGACAATTCATCAGATGCTAATTCTGACAATTGAATGGTTTAAAATTGATCAAGTGGAGATAATGAATAGGATGTACATACTTAAACAACTGATAAAGCTCTGGACTGGGTAGGATGCAACCAACGTTGCTCAGGAAAATGAAAATGGAAGTAGCAGAGCACTGGCCATATTTAATCTTTCAGCCTTTCTTAGACTCAGGGGCGGTGCCAAAAAATAGAATTGCAGATGTGACATGCTTGTTCAAAGAAATGCTTTAGAGATAGATCCAACAACTACCAGTCAACTGGTTTGACCTTGGTAATGGGGAAACGTAGCAAAAATAAATCAAGTCAAAAGTAATTTCACTTGATTAAATCTGGGTTATATAAGGCAGCAAGCACAGATGTATTAAGGACAAACCATGCTTAATAAAGTTGCTGGAGT